>NC_051399.1:25449226-25453863 GCF_015228065.2 Penaeus monodon
TGTGTGTGTGTGTGTGTGTGTGTGGTTGTGTGTGTGGGTGTGTGTGTTGTGTGTGTGTGTGTGTGTGTTGTTGGTGTGTTGTGTGTGTGTGCAGTAGCGGCGCGTTTTGACCAAAAAAAAAAAAGAAAAAAAACAAAAACACAAAAACAATAGTTTCTTTTGATTCGTCTGGATAGCAAAGGGTTTCTTTGTTATCCATGAGATACAAGAAAATATGATAATTCAACACAGTGATACATAAATATAAAACATTTTTCAAACAATTCCATTCATGGACTTGCTAGGAAATTTCAAAAGGCAATGTGAATCTCTCTCTCTCTCTCTCTCTCTCTCTCTCTCTCTCTCTCTCTCTCTCTCTCTCTCTCTCTCTCTCTCTCGCTCTCCTCTCTCCTCACTTCTTTCTAAAGACCAAGAAGCAGATATACAGGCGATCATAAACACTAAAAATATAGAGCTTAATTCTCGTAATATTTGGAATAATCAGACATTTTCCCTTTATTGATAATAACGATAATAACGATAATAACAGCAATAATGATAATAATAATAATAATAATAATAATAATAATAATAATAATAATAATAATGATAACAACAAATAATAATAATAATGATAATAATAATGATAATGATAATAATGATAATAATAATAACGATCATGATAATAATAGCAATAATAATAATAATAATAATAATAATAATAATAATAATAATAATAATAATGATAATAGTAATAACAATAATGATAATGATAATAATAATAATAATGATAATGATAATGATAATGATGATAAAGATGATGATGATGATGATGAAAATAATAACAATAACAATAACAATAACAACAACAACAACAACAATAATAGCAATAATAATAACAGCAATAATAATAATAATAAAACTGACAAGCTGATGATAATGATAATAAAGCTATTAATAACCCACCCATGAGCCAGACGCGAACCCAGGCCACCGCAGCGAAAGACGCGCACACTTTCGATCGAGCTATCGAAACTTTTTATATTTTAGAGTTATCTGACATATTTAAAGTTCAAAGTCTGTACTCACACTTGCACACATGTCTGAGTGTTATGATAATATTAATAATAATAATAATAATAATAATAATAATAATAATAATAATAATAATAATAATAATAATAATAATAATAATAAAAAAAAAAAATAATAATAACAATGAGAAATATAATAATAACAACAAAGATAATAATGAAATGATAATGATTATGATAAAGATAATAATAACAATAACAATATTAATATAATAGTAATGATGATATACTACTACTACTACTAATAATAATAATAATAATAATAATAATGGTAACAACAATGATAATAAAAAATATAACAATAACAATAATAATAGCAATTATAAAATTGGAAGTAATAATGATAAATAATAACATTAATAATAATAAAATGATAATGATAATGATAATAATAATACTAATAAAATGATAATGATAATAATGATAATAACAACAATAATAATAACACAATAATAACAATAATAAGAAGAAGAAGAAGAAAAGAGGAAGAAGAAAAAATATAATGATACTAAAAGCAACAACAGTAATAACAATAATAATAATAATAATAATAATAATAATAATAATAATAATATTTATTAAAAAGTGAATAAATAAATAAATATAATAATATTAATAATAATAACAATAATGATAATTATTATTATTATCATTATTCTTATTATTATTATTATTATTATTATGATAATAATAATAATTATAATAATGACAATCATAACATCAATAATGATAATAATGATTCTTCTCCAGCGCTCGATCTCGTGCGCTCGCTCATCCATACCTCTCTGCATACTTACCTTCACGCGCCAAAGAACCTTCTCCTCAGCCTTCCTCTTTTTCTCTTTCCCGTCAGTTCCATGTCTAGCATCGTCTTCCCTATGTATTCCTCGTCCCTTCTCCTGGCGTGCCCACAACACCTCAGTCTTGCCTCTCTAGCCTTGTCACCAAACCCGTGCACATGCATTTCTCTCTGATGTATTCATTTTCGTCCGTTCTCGTCTCTCATAAAGATAAACACAACATTTTCATTTCAGCGACTTCCAGCTCACTTTCTTGTCTTTTAGTCAGCGTGTCTACATGCCATACAGCATAGCCGGCTTCACCACAACCATGAAGACCTTTCCTTGCAGACATTCTTTTGTCGCATGACACTCATGTAACCTTTCTCCAGCCATTCCATCCAGCCTGCGGTCTTTCCTTTACTTCTCTTCAGTATCTCTATTTCTCTGGATAGTTGAACCCAAATACCTAAAACTCATCAACTTCTGCCCCTCTATCTCTTGCAGCCTAATCGTCTCCTCACCATCACTACTGAGGCACAAATACTTAATCTTGATCCTACTCACTTTCATCCCCTCCTCTGCAACGCATCTTCCCAGCCGTGTCTCAGGTTCTTCCCGGCTCCTGTGGCATAACACCACATCATCTGCAAACATCATAATCCATGGGGACTTTTTCCGTATATCATCACTAAGTCAAACAAGGAAGGCCTCAGAGCTGATCCTTGGTGCAAACCTACTTTCACTCTAAAGCTTTCACGTCGTTCCAGCCCCACCTTACCGATGTTATACTCTCTTCATACATATCTTTACCACGTTCACCCTCTCTGGCCTTCCCTGAACTTTTCCTTTACCGTTCTTCAAGGCGAATATTACATATGTCGTGCTTCTTCCTGTCATAAATCCAAACTGTTCATCACAGATTTTTACTGTTCTCAGTCTCGCTTCCACCACTCTTTCCCAAATCTTTTTTGTGTGACTAATTAACTTTATTCCTCTGTAATTGTTGTAGTTTTGCACATCGCCCTTGTTTTTTTTTTTTTTTTTTTTTTTATCGGGACCAAGATACTTTTTCTCTATTCTTCTGGCATTCTCCCATCCCCCAGAATCATGTTGAACAGATTGGTTAGCCAGGTCACTGCCATCTCTCCTAAGTACCTCCATGCTTCTATCGAGATGTTATCTGGACCTACAGCGTTACCTCCTTTCATCTTTCTTATGGTCTTCCTCACCTCCTCCCTGCTGATCTGCACATCTTGATTTCCAACTTCTGCGTCCTCCATCCTTCTTTCTCTTGTATTTTCAACGTTCATAAGTTCCTCAAAATATTCCTTCCGTCTCCTCAAGATGTCCTCCTCACCTGTCAGAAAGTTTTCATCTGCATCCTGAACATCTCTTCCATTTCTGTCTCTTTACTATTGCTGAACATCTCTTCCATTTCTGTCTCTTTGTCTCGCCAGTCTATGGAGATCTTTCCCCTCTTCCTTAGTGCCCAACTCTTCATACAAATTCTCATACGCCTTTTCTTTCGTTTTTGCAACTGCCATCTTTGTCCTGCTGCACTTATCTTTGTATTCCTGATGGCTTTCCTTGTCCCACCTGTTCCATTTCCTTTCCCCGTCTTTCTTTCTATTTATGCTATCCTGCGCTTCTTCATTCCACCACCAAGGGGTCTTTGTCTTCTTTCCTTCGCCCAGGCGTCACGCCAAATACATTCTGTGCTCCCTCTCTCACTGTATCTGAGATCTCTGCCCAACCGACCTCTTCCCTCTCTGCCAGAGCCTGCATAACCTCCTCCCTGAATACTATGCATAACTGTTCTTCTTTTAAATTCCACCATTGGATCTTTGGTTCCGTCCTAAATTTCCTCCTCGACTTCACTTCAAACCTTGTTTTGCTCATCACCACACTTTGTTGTTTTGCTACACGATACTCATGATAACAATAACAATAATAATTATAATAATAATAATATTAACTATAAGTATAATAATAATAATGTTAATAATAATAAGAAGAACAATAATTGTAATAATATTAATGCTAATAAGGCCAATAATGCTAATAATGCTAAAGCTAATGCTAATAATGATGATAATAATAATAATAACAACAACAACAACAATAATAATAACAATAGTAATAATGATAATGATAATAATGACAATGACAATGACAATGACGATGACAGTGATAATGATAATGATAATGATAATGATAATGATAATGATAATGATAATAATAACGAAAATAATAGAAATAGTAATAATAATAATAACAACTGGAAAAATGATAATGATAACAACATCGATAATAATAATAATAATAATAATAATAATTATTATTATTATAACAAAACAACAACAACAGCAACAACGATAAGAGCAACAACAACAACGAATATATAATAAACTTTATTGCAACAATATCAATAAAAGATGAACAACCCATCCTCGAAAGAGACGCGAACCCAGACAACCCTATCATAGCTCACTTACAATCTGATATGTCGGACATATGATATGCCTGACACATTAATGATAATAAAAAAATAATAACAATAATGATAATATTTACAATGATAATAGTAATGATAATAATAATGACAATGATAACAACAACAGAAATATAATATATAATAATAATAATAATATAAATAATAATAATAATAATAATAATAATAATAAAATATAAAATAAAATGATAATAAGAGAATATGATATGATGACTATAATAAAATTAAAATATAATAATAAAATAATATATCAATAAAAGTACAATAATA
>NC_051399.1:25463539-25468539 GCF_015228065.2 Penaeus monodon
TTTTATTATATTATAATAAAATTTTTTATAAAATAAATATATATTTAATTTTTTTAGTTTCCTTTTTTTTTATAAATTTTTTAAAATTTTATTAATAATAAAATAAGGGGACACATAACATTCAAAACCCTGAAGACCAAATGTTTCCCGGGTGTTTTTTGCCTCGCTGAAAAAACCGTTTTTTCCCCTGTGCCCCTTTTTGCCTTCCCCCTCCCCCCTCCCAAAAGGGCCCCTCCCTTCATCCTGCCCTTTTTCGATTTGTTCTTTTCCCCTCCCCTTTTTGGTTTTTCCCCTCTCTTTCCTCTCCCTCCCCCCTTTCCCGTTTTTCTTTTTCTCCTCTTTTCCTTCTCCTCCTTTCGTTTTTTTTTTTCCTCCTCCCCTTTTCCCCCCCTTTTTTCCTCCCCCTTTTCCCTTTTCCCTCTTCTTCTTTCTTTCTCACTTTCCTCCCCCAAACTCTTTCCCCTTTTTTCCTTTTCCCAATTTCGTTTTTTCTCTTTTCCCCCCCTTCCCTCTTTTTTCCCCCCTTTTTCTCATTTCTTTTTCTTTTCCCTCCCTTTCCCCTCCCAAACCTCTTTCCTTTTTCTCCCCCTCCCTTCAAATTCTTATAACCCCTTTTCCCTTCTCCCCTCCCCTCTCTTTCTTTTTTCCCCCCTCCCTTCCCTTCCCAACCCCTCCCTTCCCCCCCTTCCCTTCCCCTCCCCCCCCCCTTCCCTCCCCTTCCCCCCTTTTCCCTTCCCCCTCCTCCCTCCCCCTCCCCCCTCTCCCTCCCCCCCCCTCCCCCCCTCCCCCCCCTTTCCCTAAACCCCATTTTATGCTATCCCCCAAAAGTTTTGGGTTGTGAGACTGTGCTTGGGGGAAACGGCAGCAAAAGTCCTCGTGATTCCCCAAGATGGCTGTAAAATTTTGCGGAATTTTCGTTTTTTTGTGAGAGTTTAGTATCATATTATTGTTTTTATTTTTTCTCTTTGTTTTTTTCATAGGGAAAGGGAAAGAGAGAAGGGAGTGGGAGATGAGGGGAAATGATTGGGGGGGTGGGGTGGGAAAGGGGGGAGGAAGGTAGGAGATGGAAGAAACGAAAATGAAGTGAAAAGAAAAAAAAAAAAAGGACGCTGTTCTTTTTTTTTTTTTTTTTATTTATTTTTTTCTTTCTTTCTTTCTTTTTATTTATTTTAATACTAAAAAAAAATACAAAAAATATAGAAATGGGGAAAAAAAAAAAAATGGGGAAATGAAATAAAGTAAAAAAATGTGATGTAGAAAAAAGAAGGGGACGAAGGGAGACATGGAAAACAAAAAGGAAATAAAGATTGAAGAATTGTCATTTTCATTTTGGGGAAATAAAAGCAAAAAAAATTAAAACGTAAAATAAAAGAACGAAAGAAAGAAAAAAAAAAAAACCGTTTAAGAGATGAAAGAAAGAGAAAAGAAATTTTCTAACTAGGGAAAAAACACAGAATAAAGGGGGAAGGGAAGAGAGAAGTTACACATAAAAAAATAATAGATATAAAAAAATAAAACCTCAACCTAAAAAATTTTCAATGGTTTTAAAAGTCAACAAACCGGATTTTTTTCCTTTCTCTTTTTAAGGGATCGATAAGTAAAAAAAAGGATAACGTCCCTATAATGAAAAGACGATGAGTATCTCAATATTTAAAGGAAAACAAAGGGGGGTTTTAGTACAGTATACGTTAGCCCCCTCGTTTTTTATTTTATGTATTAATCGTGCATTTGTGGGGTTTTTGTGTTATTAAACATGTATATGTCTGTCTGTTTCTCTGTCTTCTGTTGTCTTGCTATCGTTTGTCTGTCCGTTTTGTCTATCGCCCTGTCGTCTGTCTGATTCGTTTTTCCCCTGCTCTGCTCTTCTCTGTCTCTGTCTCTTCCCCTTCTCTTTCTCTCTTCTCCCCCACCCCCTCTCCTCTCTCTCTCTCTTTTCTCTCTCTCTCTCTCTCTTCTATCTACAACCACCCCCCAGAATATATATTTTTCTTTTATTATTTCTTCTCCAGTATTATATATTTACTTTATCTTTTTTCATTATCTTTATTTTAAATTATAAATTAAAAATAAAATAATTATATATATTATTTAATTGATTTTTATAAAATTTGCTTTTTTTTTCATGATAATTTTTATACCCCAATAAAAAAATTTTAAAATAATTTAAAAATTTAAAAATTTTTTAAATATAATAATAATAATAATTACTATTATTATTATTATTATTATTAATCATCATCATCATCATTATTATTATGATGATTATTAAAATCCATAATTTCATCATTATTACCATTTTTATCATTATCAAGAAAATTTTATCTTAAACACAAAATTTCACTCTACTTTTAAAAATTGTACTTTTATCATCATCAGCTTTTATCCTTAGTATTATTTCCCCCCCGGTGATTATTGTCATTATTGCTATTACTATTATTGTCATTATTATTGATGTTGTATTATTACTATTGTTATTTTATTATTTTTTTTATTATAATTATTCCTTTATTATCATTATGATAATAATAATAATAATAATAAAGATTTTTTTTATTATTATTATGATTATCATTATCATTACTGATATCATCATTATCATTATCATTATTTTCATTATCATCATTAGTATTAATTTCATTACCGTTATAATTCTGTTATTATTGTTATTATTTTTTCATTATATTACATATTATATCGAATATATCATTACATTTCTTTATCATTATCATTATCCGTATCACCATTATCATTTCTATTATTATCATTATTATTATCATCATTATATTTTTATTGGTATTTTATTATTATGATGATGATAATAATAATTCATAATATATATTATTATATTATCATATATATTATATTATTATCATCATTATTATTATTATTATCATTATTATTATTATTAATATTATTATTATCATTATCATTACTATAATTGTCATTATAATTATTATTAGTTATTATCATTATCATTATCAATGTTATTGTTATTATGCATACTATCATTTTTATAATCATCATGATTATTTTTTTACTATTGTCATCATTATCTTTATTATTATTATCATCATCCTCATTATCATCATTCTTCATTATCTTTATTACCATTATCATTATCATCCTCATTATCATCTTTATCGTTATTACATCATCATCGTCATTCTCATCATCTCCCTCCTCTTCGTCATCATCACCATCATTATCATTATTATTATCATTATCATTTTATTGTTATTATTATTGTTATTATTATTATCATTATTATTATTATTATTATTATTATTATTATTATTATTATGATCATCATTATAAATACTATCATGATCATTATCATCGTCTCAACTCATCCTCCTTATTATTATCATTATCACCACCATCATTATCACCATCTTCATTATTAACCTTATCATCCTCATCACACCACCACCATCATATCCATCATCCATCATCATCTTCACCACACATCATCCTCATCAACCACACACATCATCATCACACCATCATCCTCTTCACCACCACCATCATCCTCATCACCACCACCACCATCACCTCATCACCACACCCATCATCCACCACCCATCATCACCACCACACATCATCACCACCACCACACCTCATAACCCCCACCATCACCATACCCCCCACATAAATAATACACCTTTTCCCCCCCCCAACCCCTATCACCACCCCACCATCATCCCCCTACCATCACCCTCTCACCACCCCACACATCCCCTCACCATCACCCCTCCAAACCACCACCACATCCTCATCACCCACCCCCATCATCACCTCCCATACCTCATCCCACCCACCATCTCACCCTCACCATCATCATCTCATCCCCACCACACCCTCATCACCACCCCCAAATCATCACCCCCCCAAATCACCCTTTTAAAAATCACCTACCCACCACCACCATACCCCCTCACCACTTTTCCCCCAAACCCCTTTTCCCTTCCCCACCCCCAAAAATCATCCTCATCACCACCACCAAAATCATCCTCATCACCACCACCAAAATCATCCTCATCACCACCACGAAGGCAAATCCTACCCGACCTTTTCGCATCACCCAGGAATCCCGGAGGGTAAATACCCCAAAAAGGTTATTTCTCAGAGCCAAAACGGACATTTCGATCTTGCGGAAAACATGTCAGACTTGCTAAAAGTTCACGTGCAAACACTTTTTTAGTCCCCGGTTCGTGAAAAATAATGAATGATGGATGGTCAAATGAAAATTAGTCAACAGTAAACATGGTAGTCGTTTATCGATTAATTCCGGGTTCTAGATCGATAGGTCATTTGACAGGAAAAAGGGATAGGTTGCGATAGTGAGTTTTTTACAAAAAATTTCGTAAGGGTGGAAATGGTTGGGGATTCCTTAGGACACAATAGTAATTTTGACGATGATTATAATGATACATTGAAATAAGTTCATCATCTCATAAAATAAAAAAAAATAATGCTAATGTAATAATTTAAAAATAATAATAAAATAATAATATAATGATAATGAAAATAAAATGAAAATGATAATGATAATAAAATACTAATAAAATAATAATAATAATAAAAAAAAAAGAAAAAAAAAATAAGAAATGATAATAATGTAATGTAAAAATTATCCCAATAATAATAAAAAAATTTAATAATAAAATTTAATAATAATAAAAAAAAAATAATAATAATAACAATAATAAAAAAAATAATAATAAAACAAACAAAACAATAAAAATAATAAAATAATAAAAATAATAATAAAATGATAATACTTTACCAATAAAAATATAAATGAAAATAATAATAATAATGAAATAATAATAAAATAATAAAAATAAAAAAAAAAGTAATACTAATGTGATAATTTTAAGAAATTAATAACAGTAACAATTGGAATAACAATAATAAAAAATATAAATAAAAATGTTTTTATCTTTTCTTCATTATCATCACCATCTTCAATCTTTATTTTTTATATTCACTGCCACCAC
>NC_051399.1:25473539-25476039 GCF_015228065.2 Penaeus monodon
AACGAAAAAAAAGAAAAAAAATGTAAAAGAAAAAAAAAAAGGAAATAAGAAAGAAAAGGGGAGAAAAAAAAAACGCCACGAGAGAGCCCGAAACGCCTCGAAATTACCGCGTGCTAGACGTAAACAGGGCAGAGAGAAGAACAGCATGACGCTGAACATGGTTTGGCCTCTTTTTAAGAAGCAGTTTTTTTCCCCCTTGTTTGAACAGCGAAAACGAAGGGGGGACCAGATGAGGGAAAAGGGGAAAGGGGGAAAAGGGGGGGGGAAAGGAGGGGGGGAAGGGGTGGAGGGGAAGAGGAGGGGATGAGGAATTGGGGGGGGGGGGGGGGGAGCGGAAGCAGGGAGGGGGGAAAGGGGGGGGGGGGGGATTGTGGAGGGGGGATGGGGAAGTGGGAAGAGGGGGGAGAAAATGGGGAAGGCAAGAAGGAGAAAAGGAAAGTTTTGGCGAGAGAGAAGAGAGAAGAGAGAGAGGAGAGAGAGAGAGAAAAGAGAGAGAGAGGAGAGAGAGGGGAGAGGGAGAGGGAGAGGGGGGAGAAGAGAGAGGGGGGAAAAGAGAAAAAAAAGAGAGACCGAAAGTAAAAAAAAAAAAAAGAGAAGAAAAAAGAGAGAGGAGAGAGAAGGAAAAGGAGAAAGATATTAAAAAACGATGAAAAGAATATAACAGATGAAACCAGATGAAAATAAGTAAGAGATAATGAAAAGGTAAACAAGATATGAGAACTGATGGAGAACAAAGGGGGGAAAAGCAAGAAATGAGAAGAAAAAAAATGATAATCCATAAAACAACAAAAAGAAATGAAAATCGAAATATAAAAAAAAAGGAAAGAATGATAAAACTATGCAATAAAAAATGATAAAAAACATACAATTTTTCAATTAGCTGCAAATTCCCAGCGATTTGCGGATAAGATAACAATGTTAAAAGAAGGGAAGGGGAAAAAAAAGTATATAAAAATCACGTGAAAAATTTAATTAGTCTGTTAATTGATTTTCTTTGAAACTGTTATCATAATAATTTGATGAAAATTTTTGTATCATTTTTCACTACTTTGTTTTTTTATGCTTTCAATATTACATTTTATTGTTTGCAGTATAGTACTTTTTTTAGTATTTTTTGTCATTAAATTATTTTGTTATTTTTGTTATTATCATTTTTATTTTCATTATTGTTATCTTAAATTTTTCTATCTATCATTATTTTAACCACTAAACATTATCTTATCATTTTTATTATTATTGTTATCATCATATTTTCATTTTTCATTATTGTTATTTTCATTATCAATATCTTATCATCACCATGTGTCTTCAGGATTTTAATAAAAACCATGGGAAAAACAGTATAAAATATTTTTATCACTTTTAATACTATTTTGAATATTATTATCGTTTTTACATCTACTTGTAGTCTATACTTATAAAATCTTTTTTTCTTTAATTAAAAACATAATATCTAACTTTTTAATTAATTTTCTGATTTATTTATCAGTCACCTAAAAAAATTAATATAAAAAGTGGAAAAACTAAAATGTTTTCTTCTGTATCGCTTCTTTTTATCTCTAGTTTTTTTAAAATGTAAAGCAGTTTTTTTTTTCAGTTAAATTATTTTCATTAATTAATGGCGTTAATGTGGGTAGCTAGTGTTAAGAGAGGCCGTGACCTAAATTGCTAATCACTTGATTGACGCATTAGATATGATAATTCCCAAGGGAAGTTTTATTTTCATTTCTCCTCAGGTTTTTGTATCTGTACCCCACACAAACACACACACACAAAAAAATTTTTATTTTTATATTTTAAAAATAATATATATATATTTTATATATTAATATATATATATAATATAAATAATATATATTAATATATGATTATATAATTATTTTATTAATATATAAAATTAATATATATATATATTATAATATTATAAAAAATATTTTTTTTTTTTTTTTTTTTTTTTTTTTTTTTTTTTTTTTTTTTTTTTAAGTGCCCTGTCCTACAAGCACTTTGGCGATCTTTGGGTTTCCGTGATATTCTTGGCAATTTTAGAGCGGTGGTTTGCCGTTCCCTTTCCGCCCGGTGTTTTTATCGAGTCATCCCCTATTCACCCGGCTAGCGGTTTTACCCGGATAGCAGCGGGCAGGCAATCGAGGAGAAGTTCCTTCCCCAAAGGGGAACAACGCGCCTGCCGGTAATTTGAACCCTCGAACTCAAATTGCCGTTGTGCCCAGTCTTGAGTCCGATGCTCTAACCACTCGGCCACCGCGGCCTCCTTATACATACATACATATTATAAAATATATATATATATATATATTATATATATTATTATATATATATATAATATATCATCAAGGTGCAACGCCGACGGGGGCGCATGGCCGCATCCACCCTTCGCTTCCAGCCGAGGATCCCTCGAGGCGAGTCTCAAGGCAGGCACACGGCCCATCTCTAATTCTTCGCGACAGGTCTCGTCGAGCTGCCCGAGCCATGATCTCCTAGG
>NC_051399.1:25481039-25495643 GCF_015228065.2 Penaeus monodon
TAATAATAATAATAATAATAATAATAATAAAAATTTAAATAATGGTAATAGTAATAATAATGATAATGATAATGATAATGATGATAAAGATGATGATGATGATGATGAAAATAATAACAATAACAATAACAAAAAACCCAACAACAAAAACAACAATAATAGCAATAATAATAACAGCAATAATAATAATAATAAAACTGACAAGCTGATGATAATGATAATAAAGCATTAATAACCCACCATGAGCCAGACGCGAACCCAGGCCACCGCAGCGAAAGACGCGCACACTTTCGATCGAGCTATCGAAACTTTTTATATTTTAGAGTTATCTGACATATTTAAAGTTCAAAGTCTGTACTCACACTTGCACACATGTCTGAGTGTTATGATAATATTAATAATAATAATAATAATAATAATAAAAATAATAATAATAATAATGATAATGAAAATTTAATAATAATAATAATAATAATAATAAATTAATAATGATAATAATAATAATAAAAATAAATAAATAATAACAACAACAATAATAATAATAATAATAAAAAAAAAATAATAATAACAATGAGAAATATAATAATAACAACAAAGATAATAATGAAATGATAATGATTATGATAAAGATAATAATAACAAAACAATTTTAATATAATAGTAATGTTTGATACTACCTACTACTACTAATAATAAAAATAATAATAATAATAAGGGTAACAACAATGATAATAAAAAATTTATAAACAAAAAACAATAATAATAGCAATTATAAAATTGGTAGTAATAATGATAAATAATAACATTAATAATAAAAATAAAATATTTAATTATAATTATGATAACAGCAATAACAATATTAATAAAGATAATAAAAATGATGATAATGATGATAATATTACTAATAATAAAATGATAATGATAATGATAATAATAATACTAATAAAATGATAATGATAATAATGAAAAATAACAACAATAAAATAACAAATAATAACAATAATAAGAAAAGAAGAAGAAGAAGAGGAAGAAGAAAAAATATAATGATACAAAAAGGGCAACAACAGTAATAACAATAATAATAATAATAATAATAAAAATAAAAATAAAAATAATATTTATAAAAAGTAGAATAATAAATAAATATAATAATATTAATAATAATAACAATAATGATAATATTTTTATTATCATTATTTTATTTATTATTATTATTATTATTATGATAATAATAAAAACTAAAAATTTATAATAATGACAATCAAAAACATCAATAATGATAATAATGATTCTTCTCCACGCTCGATCTCGTGCGCTCGCTCATCCAACCTACGTCTGCATCCCTACCTTCACTGCGCCAAAGAACCTTCCCCTCAGCCTTCCTCTTTTTTCTTTCCCCGTCAGTTCCATGTCTAGCATCGTCTTCCCTATGTATTCCTCGTCCTTCTCCTGGCTTTCCCACAACACCTCAGTCTTGCCTCTCTAGCCTTGTCACCAAACCCGTGCACATGCATTTCTCTCTGATGTATTCTTTTTCTTTCCGTTCTCGTCTCTCATAAAGATAAAAACAACATTTTCATTTCAGCGACTTCAGCTCCTTTTTTTGTTTTTAGTCAGGTGTCTAATGCCATACAGCATAGCCCGGGCCCCCCCAACCAGAAGACCCTTTCCCTTTCAGACATCCTTTTGTCGCATGACACTCAGAACCTTTTCCACCCTTTTTACCCGCTGCGGGCTTTCCTTTACTTCTCTTTATTCCTATTTTTCTGGATGTTAAAACCCCAAAAACCAAAAATCTCAACTTCTGCCCCTCTATCCTTGAGCCTAATCTTCCTCACCATCACTACTGAGGCACAAATACTTAATCTTGATCCACTAAAATTTCATCCCCTCCTCTGAAACGCATCTTCCCACCCGGTTCGGTTCTTCCCGGTCCTGCGGCAAACCCCACATCATCTGCAAACATTAATCCAGGGGGATTTTCGTATTATCACTAAGGCAAACAAGGAAGGCCTCAGAGTGACCCTTTGGGGAAAAACCCTACTTTCACTCAAAAGCTTTCACGTCTTTCCAGCCCACCTTTACCGATTTTTAACTCTTTTCAACATATTTTTCCCACGTTCCCCCTCGGGCCCTTTCCCCTAATTTTCCCTTTTCCGTTTTTCAGGGAATATTACATATTCGTGTTTCTTCCTGTCATAAATCCAAAGTTATCACAGTTTTTTTACTGTTCTCAGTCTCGTTTCCCACCATTTTTTCCAAATCTTTTTTTGGGAAAAAACTTTTTTTCCCTTAATTTTTTTAGTTTTGCACACGCCCTGTTTTTTTTTTTTTTTTTTTTTTATCGGGACCAAGAATTTTTTCTCTATTTTTCTGGCTTTCTCCCATCCCCAAAATCATTTTGAACAGTTGGTTAGCCAGGTCCTCCATTTTCCCAAAGTACCTCCATGTTCATCGAGATGTATCTGCCTACAGCTTTACTCCTTTCTCTTTTTAGGTTTTCCTCACCCTCCCTGTGATTGACATCTTGATTTCCAAACTTTGCGTCCCCTTCTTTTCTTGTTTTTCAACGTTCATAAGTTCCTCAAAATATTCCTTCCGTCCCTCAAGGTCCTCCTCACCTGTCAGAAATTTTCATCTGCATCCTGAACATCTCTTCCATTTTTTGTCCTTTTCTATTGTGAAAATCTCTTCCATTCGTCCTTTGTCCGCCAGTCTATGGAACTTTCCTCTTCCTAGGCCCCAAATCTTTATCAAAATTTTCATAGCTTTTTTTCGTTTTTGCAACGCCATTTTGTCCCCTGATTTCTTGTATTCCTGAGGCTTTCCCTTTTCCCCCCTGTTCATTTCCTTTCCCGTCTTTCTTTTATTTATGCATCCTGCGCTTCTTTATTCCACCCCCAAAGGGGTTTTTGTCTTCTTTCCTTCCCCCGGCGTCACGCCAATACATTCTGTGTCCCTCTCCCCCTGTACTGAGATCTTCCCAACCCGCCCTCTTCCCTCTCTGGACCCGGCTAACCTCCCCCTGAATACTATGCATAACTTTTCCCTTTTTTTAAAAATCCCCCTTTTTTTTGGGTTTCCGTCAAAAATTTCCCCCTCGACTTCATTTCAACCTTTTTTGCTCATCCCACACTTTGTTTTTTTGCTACAGTTTACTCATGATAACAATAACAATAATAATTAAAATAATAATAATTTTAAACTATAAGATAATAAAATAAGTTAATAATAATAAGAAAAAAATAATTGTAAAAAATTTTAATGTAATAAGGCCAAAATGCAATAATGCTAAGCTAATGCTAAAAATGATGATAATAAAATAATAACAACAAAACAACAAAAATAATAACAATAGTAATAATGATAATGATAATAATGACAATGACAATGAAAATGACGATGACAGTGTAATGAAAATGAAAAATGATAAATAATGAATGATAATGATAATAAAACGAAAATAATAGAAAAGAAATAAAAATAAAAAACCGGGAAAAAGATAATGAAAAAACATCGAAAATAATATTAATAAAAATAAAATAATTATTATTATAACAAAACCAAAAAAAACAGCAACAACGATAAGACAAAACAAAACGAATATATAATAAACTTTATTGAAACAATATCAATAAAAGATGAAAACCCATCCCGAAAGAGACGCAAACCCAGACAACCCTATCATAGCTCATTAAAATCTGATATGTCGGACATTATATGCCTACACTAATGATAATAAAAAAATAATAACAAAATGATAATTTTTACAATGAAATTTAGTAATGATAAAAATAATGACAATGAAAACAACAACGATAAAAATTTAAATAATAATAATAAAATAATAAAATAATAATAAAAAAAATAATAATAATAATAATAATAAAAATAATAAAATAAAATAAAATTTAAAAACATAAAAAAAAAATAATAATAAAAAATAATAACAAAAACAATAAAAACAAAAAAAAAGAAATAACAAAAACTTAATCAGACGCAACCCAGGCCACGTAACAAAAGACGCGCACGCACCAATCGAGCAAACGAAAGCTCATTTTTAATTTAGTTATCAAAAACTTAATATGATGAGATGATGATGATGAGATAAAAGAGGAAAAAATAGCAATAATTAAAAAATAACAAAAATTAAGGATGATGATGAGATGATTGATTGAGATGATGATGATGATGATGAGATGTTTGAGGATGATGATGATGATGATGAGATGAGGATGAGGATGGGGATGAGGATGATGTAGATGAATGATGATATGAGATGAGATGATGATGTCCCCAAAAATAAACTTAAAATTTAAAATTAATGTTTATACAAAGAATTATTATTGTACTAGTAGTATTTGTAATAAAATAAGGGTAATAACAGTAATGATAAAAATAATTATTGTTATGAGATAATGATAATAAAAATAATGATAACACAAGGCAGGTGGGCGACGGGTCTATTCACAGGGTCGTGAACACGACAGTTCCAAAGGCACCAAGCCCCCACAGTCCAAAAACACCAGGAGGGGAAACCCCAAATGGCAAGGCGGGCACAAAATGAACACAAAATCATTTTTCCTTATTTACACAAGTTATTTACCCGTGACATCTTTCCTTTTTTAAAACAAGTTATTTACCCGTACAATAGGGGGGATACCAGCATGTCACACTACACGATACAGCTTAAACAGGCAACACAAAGTTTATCGGGTCACCGGGGCACAACGAGGTCTTCAAAAGGAGCGCCCCAAAATCGGTCTTTTTGTTTGTTCTACGCTCACGCCAGCTGCGCAGTTTGCCGGCCCCTTCTTTTAAACACATCCCCGGGTCTCCTTTTCATGTTAAAATGTTTCGCACAGAGACAAAGCCCCACTGGCGTGCACTACCCCCCCCCCTATAAAGCAGACGACCCATCGCTCTGACTCCAAAAACATGAAACTAAATACAAAAAATTAAAAAAAATTATCTCAGGAAAAACAAAATTCTTTCAAACAAAAGAAACCGTAATTGTAAATCATTTCAAAAAACACAAAATTTTTTCATCCAGCGCGGTTTCTTCGCTCTTGCTGGGGTCGCTCTGGAGGAGGGGGGGGCGCGGTAATTTGGGCAGGGGCACCCAGGGGGGTATCCCCTCCCCCAAGACCGGCTCATGGTCCCCATTGACGTCTGCTGTCGCCCTCACCGTCCAATGCTCGCCTCATCTGGGTCGCGCTGCCAATCCTCATCGCCGTACTGGGGCTAACTTCATTTTCTTTTCACCAGGGTTTCCATGGTAAGCCAACCCCAATCACGTGGACACAGCGGCGTTTTCGCCCTCTGCAAATTTCGTGGTGAATAGAGAGGGCCCTACCCCCGTGTAGGCCCTTCCCGGGGGGATCGTAGCTTCGGCGAGAGCCCTAGTTTCCGAGCGGTTATGCAGCCACACTCTGTCCCCTATGTTGTACCTCACTTCCCTCATGCAGGGTAAGGTCTCCTTTATGGCATGGCCAGAAACCCTTGAGCTTGTACAACTCGCGGTGCCCTCCGCCGGGTTAGGGGGGCGCTCGGTGCGCCAAAAGCCTCGAGGAGGTCAGGCAACTGCCCCCACACCCAACCAACTCCTTGCCCCACGACTTTCGGGATGCCCACTTCCTCAAAAGTGCCCAGCTTTGCACCAGCTGCACCTTCGGCCTTATGGAAATTAGCTACCAACACTGTAAAACCCTCCCCTGGCCCAAAAAAGGCTCCCCCCAAAACCGCTACCCACGCCAGTGCGGTTTTGGATGGGCCCCACGGGGCCCCTACTCACGCATCATCTTGACGTCGACACCGGATTCTAGACTCGCCTGGGGGCAAGGGCAGTCGCTCAGCCCGAAACTCCCTGCACAGCCAACCTTGAAAGAAAGGGGCACATCTTCCCCGTGCCCCTCACCAGCTTCCGCCCCAAGGTCGCCCACACCCTTACTCTGCGTCAGGTAGTAAGACCTAGCAAGCAGTGCTCGCCAAGGGGGCCACAACACCGGTAGCCCGCCCCCGTGGCCCCGACAATACGAGCCCCCACTGGCCCCTTGACTGCACAAACCCCCCGGACACCACACTCTCGTGAGCACTGGAAGCGCATAGTGGCCAACTATCAGGCCGCACTAGGGGTCTTCTCAGCCCCTGTCCACTTTCGGGCGGCATGGCTTCCCATCTTTTGAGCCCCCCACATGCATCGGCTGGTTCGAGGGCAGTTTAAACCAATTTGGGGGCCGGGAACCCGAGGAGGCGGGGGTTTCACCCCCCTTCCCCCACCCTGTCCAAATTTTTCCCCCTGTCCCATTTCCCTTTTGCTTAGGAATGCACTGGGATGGTGACCATCCCTGCCACAGTCCTTGAAGCACGCGGGAAGGCATCAGAATCCGTCCGGTTGAGAGGACTGTTCTCCTCCCCCCGCACCGACTACTCGTCCCCTTCCCCCGCACCCCCAACACAAGCCTTGAAAAGTGCTGGGCTCCCCATCCCAATGTTTTTCTCCATTTAGCCTTCCGGCCCCGGGGTCAGGGGGGGGGCAAAGCACGGCCCCTGGGACTTTTTGCTTCGGGAAAGGGGCCTCAAACTCCAAAGGGCCCCGCCGCGCCCCTGCAGGCCCCTCAGGGTGGCCTGCTTGACGTAGATTTGCGCTGTGGTCCTGCAAGTGTAAACAAAAAATCGCGGGCCGGACCACGATATCCCTTCGCACCGCGGGTACGACCTCCTTACCAGCGCCTCACATCCTGCCCCAGCGGGACGTGTTCGCCATGCTCACGATCCGCTCTTAAATTTGGGCCCGATATACTCGGCCGGTGGGGGTCCCCCCGAAACGGCGTTTAAAAAGCCTCTCCACGCTGGTGTAAGAGGCCTGTTGGGATCCCGGGGCAGACCCCAAACCCACTTCCACCCGCCAGGCCCTTGCGCTTTTTACAGCTGGGGCCTTCTCTCCCAGGCTCCAGCCCGGAGATGCCGCATTCAAATTGGGCGAAAAATATGCCTCCCAGGCCACCTTCCGTTCACCAATGGCTTACGCTTCACAAAATTTCGGAGGCCAAGGGCTGCGGGGGAAAACGCGTGCCATGAACTAACTGCCCGGGGGGGGGGAAGGGGGGGAGGGGGGCAACGAGGCGGGTGTGGCAACGGCGTTTTTGTTTCTCTGCAAAGTTTAAAAAAAAGTCACGCTGCCACCACCATTTAATTGCCGTAGGGAAAAGGTGTGTAATGGTTTGAGGTGATGTGTAAAGGAAGAGTGTGGGGGGAGAGTGTGGTGTGTCTGTGTGAGGTAGAGGAAAAAAAGGCGGAAAGGTAATGTGCGAAGTGCTTTAGCCGAGAGGAGACGTGTGGGGGGGGAAGATTTCCCAAACGCAGTGTGGTGCGGCGGACGTGTCACTATATCTATTACAATCACCTGCGTCCTCCCCCCTTACCCCCTTCAGGTCTTGTTCTTTCAACGTAATCAGGGGTTTTTATATTGAAAAAGTTGTTAATTTCTTTTTATTAAAAAAAGGGAAAAAACACGAACAAAGGAAAACACAAAAAATTGAACAAAAACGAAAAAGAAACACTAAAATTGAACACAAAGAAAAAAGGAACACTAAAATTAAACCAGACGAAAAAGGGAAACACTAAAATCGTTAAAAGAAATTAAAATATAAAAACAAATAAAAACACCACGCAAGAACAAAAACACGAAGAAAAAAGGGGGGGGCACCGGTTATAAATCACTTAGCTTTTCAAAGCCACAAAGTATCCCCTGTACCTAATTTGGAAGTTTCTCACGCCCCCTTAGCTTACGAAGAAGGCCCATTCCGGGGTTTCCCTTTTTCGAACAGCAGTTCCAAACCTCGGTCTGCCCATCCGCCCAAAGCTCCCAACTTTTTAACCGTCTCTCGTGTCTCCTGTTCCCTCGTGGCGCAAAAAGGCATAACTAAGGTTGGGAACTTCAAAACAATTATTTTAAAAAACCTATAAAAAAAGGGAACTTAAAATATAAAATAAATATGAAAAAAATAAAAGGAAAAAAATAGAATACAAAGTAAAAATAAAATGTTTCCTCCTCTGTTTTTAGTAATTTCGAAAAACTTTATCCAGTTCTTCGTATGTGGGAATTAAATAAAACACAAAAAAATAATCTTTTAAAACCAAAAAAAAGATATAGAATAGACGGTAAAAATAAGGGGGTGCAGTCGCGTTTTCTTTCCAAGCGGTTTCTTTCCACGCTGTGGAGCTCGGGGCGAATAGGAGATCCCCCCCCCGGGGGGATAAATCGGCCCCAAGCACCGTCTTGGGGGCTTTTTTATTTTTTTTTTCCTTTCTGCGGGAGAGGAAAAGTGAGGGGAGTTTTACGGTAAATTTTTTCGTCTCGTTTTCACGGCGGAAACCGTGATTCACGACACGGGTTGACCGGGTCTGAGTTTGCCGCCCCCTATACCCGGGGAGGGGTTCCAAGGGGCCCCCACCCTTTTGCGGCGACCATGGCCCGACACGACGCTGTAAGGCCCGGGAGTTTCCTGCCCGGACCCCGGGCGCCCCCAGAAAATTTGACACCTGATCTGTTCCCAGAACCCGTCTCCCTTTCTTGCTTGCAAACTTTTACTCCCTCGTGACGCCCCTTTCCCCTCCTTCACTTCCTCCCTCAGGCCCGAAATCAGAGTCGCACCTCCTCCATCAGTTCAACCCTTTACGCTGTTGGGCCTTTTCGGGGGTCTGCTGAGTTTCCTCTTTACAGAGAAAATTGCTCTTAGCACCTCAAAAAGTCGGCAGAACTGTTCCTCGCATTCCCCTTTCCTGCACTCGACGAGATGGTGCGCCTGCTCGTTGCCTCTGTGCCCGCTCTTCTGCCCTCTTTCCCTTTCCTCCCTCATCCGACCACATGGCAGTGATCAGGTCCATCTGGCTCGGGTTCACTCACTTGCCCGCCTCGTCATAGCCTCCCCTCCCTCATGGCTGCCCCCATCTTTGGAAACAGATAAACGGCGATCCACTGGTCAATATCACAAACCCACTCCCGACAATTTTTACGCGGGCCCCCTCGTCTCTCAGCCACCAAAACAAGGCAGGGGAGGGGACGGGGTGCTATTACGGGTCGTGAACATGAACGCTCCAAGAGGACCAAGCACCAAGCCCCAGAAACACCCGGAGAGGAAACGCCAAGTGGCAAGGCAGGGCACGAAAAAAAACAAAAACAGTCTTTTTCCTTTATTTACCAAGTTATTTACCGTACACTTTTCTATAGGCCAATACAGGGGGATACCAGCATGTCCCCCCACCCCCCATACAGCTTATAACAGGGCAACACAAAGTTTATAGGGCCCGGGCACACACGAGGTTTCAAGGAGCAGCACCCAAATCCGTCTCTTGGCTTGTTTCCTCCCCTCACAGCCAGCTGCGCAGTTTGCCCAGGGCCCTTTATGTTAAAAAATGCCCAGGTCATCCCTTTTTATGTTAGCACATGTTTCGCACAGAGAAAAGACCCACTGGGGGGCAAAATTATAAGATTGAAAAAAAATAAAGATGATAAAACAAAATATTACTGATAATAATAATAATGACAAAAAATGAGATAATAGAACAAAACAAAAACCCAAAACAATAATAATAAAAATAGTAATAATAACAATGTAATAATAATAACAATAAATAAAAAAACAAAATGATAATAATGCAATAATGATAGTAACTTAAAATATAAAAAAAATAAAAATAGTGAAAATAAAAATAAAAATAATATAAAAAAAAAAATAGAATAATAATAATAATAATAAAAAACAATAATAATAATAATAATAAAATAAAAATAATGAAATAGTAAAATAAGATAATAATAATAAAATAATAAAAATAATAAAAATAAATAATAGTAAAAATAATGATCTCCTTTTTTTCTTTTCTACAGCTTTTTTCCCATTCAATGGGTCGCCGGTGCGGATCTTCCCCCTCCACTCTGCCCTATCCCGGGCCTCCCCCTCCTCACTCCGCCGTCCCATGTCCTCCTTGCGAAGGTCCAGGAGCAGGCCTTCCGTCACCGGGCCCCCATATTAAACGGCTGGGAGTTTATGTTTGGAAACATTTTGGAAAGTCCTTGGGGAACTAGGGTGCATCATGGCCCCCAAGTCGTTTAAATCAGTTAATTCTTTTGAGAGGTGATCAAAAAGGGAAAATTTTGGAAAAAACCGCAACTGTTGAGTTATATTTTTCCCTTCCATTTTGGGAGTTTGCGGAAATTGATTTTACGTCTCCGTAAAGCTCTTTAATGAGAGTTTCAAAAAATTTCTTCACAGGGGTCAAAAAACGATCTCGCGAAAAAATGCGGTTGGGGGTGACCCCAGGGGGGGTCAGGCTCTGCGGGGGCTGTCGCATTCCATTCCCGCATCATGTATTTGGGTTGGCAGGGGTTTTTACGGCCCGGGTGCCTTCCCCGCCGCCAAACCCCTTTTTGTCGCCTCTACGACCCAGAGGGTAGGGACCTTATGAAATAAAAGATAATGATAATAAAAAAAAAATAATAATAATAAAAATAAAAAAATAACAATCAAATAATATAAAAATAAAAATAATAATAATAATAAAAAGTTAGTAAAAAAAAAATAAAAAAATGATAAAGATGATAAAAAAAAAAAAAAAAATATAAAAAAATAATAATAATGGATGAGAATGATGATGATGATGTAAAAATAATAACAAAAATTAATAAAAATCATCAATAATATATAAAAATTTTGATAAAAAAAAGATAATAAAAATAATAGAAAACAGCAAAAAAAATACCCTAACAAGAGAAAAAAAAAACAACGACAAAATAAGCATATGTAACAGTAATGCAATAAAAAAAAGTTAAAACGCACCCCTGAGGGGGCCCAACCCAGGGCCCCCGTAACGAAAACGCGCGCGCTACCAAGAGTTCCGGAGCTCGATAATTCCCTTTATCAACTCTTTTTAAATTCATACACTCGTCACATATTTGATATGATGATGTGAGGTGTTAGTAATAATAATAATAATAATAATAATAATAATAAAATATAATGATAAGTAAAGATAATGATAATGATAAGTAATGATAATGAAAAGATAATGATAATGATAATGAAAAAAAAAAATTAAAAATAAAGAAATAAAATGTACGTGGTAGTTTAAATTGTTATTAATTCCTTGTTTTTTCAATTTTTTAAATTTAAAAAAAAACTGTTTAGTGATAAGACGACCCAAAAAAAAAAAAAATTCAGTTTATTTTTTTTTTTTATTTTTTTTTACTAAATTATTTTATTTATCGTTTGGGTGTTTTCATTTAATTAATTTTTAAAACGTTATAGTGACGTCATGCACCCCCTCACTCCCTAACGGGCCCCGAAAAAAAAAAAGTTCGGCCCAGACCCCCAGCAGAGACCTTTTTTTTTTCTTTTTTACTTCTGAGTGAAAAAGGCTCGACGCCCACGGAAGCTCAAAAGATAAAGTTAAGTGTGATTATTTAGCGTATAGGAGCTGGATGTGATCTTACTTTTATTTAATGTAATCATTAAAAGTTAGAGGGTTTTTTTTGTTCAGGTTTTTCATTAATTTACTATAATTTCATTCGCATGTTTTTTCTTGAATTTAATTTTTTTTTAAAGTAAGTTTTTCCCTTTTTCTTTTTCTTAGTTATTTTTTTTTTAATAATTTTAAATAATCTTAAAGATGTTTTAACTCTTATTATTTTGTTGCGTTGCGTTTTATTTTGACGGAGGGGGTGGGGGGGGGAGGGAAAGCTGGGAAAAAACCCCCCATCAAAAAAAGCTCCCGGCCCCCGCCCCACCCATGGGATTATACCAGGGGTTAAAATAATTTTTTTTATTTCCCTAGGGGGCCTGGGCATACTTATTTTTTATACGCCACAGAAAATTAATGCAATGTAAAAGAAAAGAAGAATGATAATAACAAAAGTAATAAATAGATAATATATTAATATATTCATAATACAAAATATGGTTTTTATATATAAAATGATGTTATATAGATATAACATATTGCTGTATATTAAAATATATAAATATATATACTTTTATTAACACAGTTTTATGTATATATATTGATATATATATAGATGATAGAAATTTTGGGATATGTCTATGTATGTAAATATACAAAATTGACACAAATTTTTATTATATATATATATTATATATATATATATTAATATGCATATATAGTATATACATATGTATGTATATATAAAAGATGATACTGATAGTGATAGTAATAAAGAATCAACAAAATGGAATATGAAATCAAGGGAAAAAAGGAAAACAGAAAAATAATTAAGGAGTGAATATCTTGTAAAAAATATCAGTGAAAAATAGATTAGATTAATGAGGCTTACGGGAAAGCAGATTTAAGAGCAGTATTTGCGAGAAAGGAGAGAGGAGGGGGGGAGGGAGGGGGAGGAGAGAGAGGAGAGAAGAGAGAGAGAGAGAGAGAGAAAGAGAAGAGAGAGAGAGAGAAAAGAGGGGGAGAGAGAGAGAGAAGGTGAGAGGGGGGAGAGAGAGTGAGACAGTGAGAAGAGAGAGAGAGAGAATGAAAGCCAAAAATAACGCTTATAGATACAGACTGCATCAGACACACAATTTTAACACAATGCTTACAAGCAACCACAAGCAAATAAAAAGCAAAAAAACAAATATGCGCTTTAATAATACACTTTAAAACACACACACGAACGTTCCAAAAAACACACTCACGCTTTAGCATACACACATCAGCGCGAGAATCACCAGCTTGGACCCTACAAACACCGCATTCCCGATCGTGGATTTCTCAGGAAAACTGGGGCAACGCAGTCAAGCTAGACAAGCGCAAAGCAAGCGTGGGCGAAAATCCGCAATGCCAGTCGATTAGCAGGCGAAGTTTTCTAGTCTTTAAGGGGGGTGATGAAGAGGGGAAAGGAGGTGGAAGAGAAAAGTAAAAAGAAAAGGAGAAGAGGGGGGGGAAAAAGGGGGGAGGAAGAAAGATAGGGTGGGGAGGGGAAAGAAAGGGGAGGGGAAGAGGGGAGGGGAGAAGGAGGGAAAATGGAGGGGGGAAAAAAGAAGGCATGAGGGGAATCGGAGGATGAGAAAGGGAAGAAGGAGAGAAGAAAAAGGGTTTGGGTGGGGGCAAATAAGATAAAAGAAAGAGGGGGAGGATGGAGGAGAGGGGGTTTGGGTTTGAGGGAGGAGTTAGGTATGAGGATAGAAAGGACGGAAACAAAATGCGAGTAGGGAAGAGGAGAGATGGAGGGAAGGGAAGAGGAAAAAGGGGAATAAGGCAGGGGGGGGAGGAGAGAAGAGAGTGTAAGATGGGGGGATGAGAGGGGGAAGGAGTGATGGATGGAGGATAGGAGGGGAATAGGAAAAAAGGGAGTAAGAGGGGAAGGGTTTAGGAGGAGGGTGAGATAGGGAAAGGGGGAAGGCAAAGGTGGATGGGAGAGGGGGGGGAAAGGGGGGAGAAGCGAGAAGGAAAAAGGAGAGCAAGAAAAAAAGGGGATTAGGAGGGATTGAGAAAAAGTGAAAGACTGAAAATCAAGTATTGGGGAAGAGAGAGAAGATTGGAAGGGGAAGGAGATAGGAGGGAGAAGCGATGCATGATAATAAAATGAAAAATGATAATAAAATGACAATAAAATAACAGTGACAATATTCTTCCAGCAAAATTAAACAATAATAAAAAAATTGAAACAACCCACCCATGAATGGGCTGAACCCCAAACCACCATAACGAGAAACGCCCCCTACCGACGCACACACTTGAGTGCAATAATGTTAGTAATATTTATAATGAAAAAAATAAGATAGTTATGATAATATTAAAATAAAAATAATAAAATAATAAAATAATAATAATAACAATAAAAATGATAATAATTTGAGAATAATATTGAAATAGTAAAAATACCAAAGTGTAATAAAAACTAATGTTAATAATAAAAATTATTTTTTTTATTAGTAGTAGTATTTTTAAAGATAATGTAATAAAAAATAATAATAATAATGATAATGTAATAATAATAAAATGATAATAAAAAATAATAAAAATGATAATGATAGTAAAAATAAAAATAAATATAATAATAATAATAATAAAAATAATAAAAAATAAAGAAATAATAACAATAACAAAAAAATAAGGGTAATAAAAATTGAAGTAATAATAAAAATAATAAAAAAATAATAAAAATAATAAGATAATGATAATAATGATAAGTTAATAATAAGAAATTTTTTTTGTATTAGTAGTAGTATTTGTAATGATAATGATAAAAATAATAATGATGATAAAGAAAAATAATAATAATATAATATAATAAATTTAAAATAAAATGATAATAAAAATGGCGATGATATATATATATATATTATATATATAATTATATAAATATCATATATACATATATAAAATAATAATTATAATATTTTATATATTAATATTATATATAAATATATATATCACGCCATCATCAACACGACAGTGTGCCCGTAGAGTCACACTTGTACTTTAAAAAACGTTAAAAATTTTTTACTATTATATTTTTGTTATTGCTATCAATATCATCATTTTTATTTCTATTATTTGTACTATTTTCATTTTCATATTATTTTT
>NC_051399.1:25495743-25526842 GCF_015228065.2 Penaeus monodon
TTTATTTAATTTATTATTTTTGTTTTTTTTTTTTCTTTTTTTGTTTTTTAAGTATATTTGTGAAAATTATATTTAACTGCAATAATTGCAATAATAATGATAATTGAATAATGATGATAATAATTGCAACAATGATGATAATGATGATGATTTAAGATAATGATGTAAGATGATGATAACGTAAAATGATGTAGTCATGATAATAATGATATAAAAAAGGAAATTTGTGTCCAATTAGTGAAAAAAGGAAAAAAAAAAAAAATCCCAAAAGTCGAAAAAGCGGAAAAAATGGGGCGAAATATAGCTTTGAGGTAGACCCCAAAAAATGACGTTTTTTCCTTTCTTTTGATGTTTTGGGCAATTATGGGGTAATAATGATAATAGTCCCAGAATTCTACTAATCTTTAAATAATGATGATAAAAGTGAGAAAAAAGAGAATTTGGATAACTTTGATGATTTTTAATTTTTTATTATTATTTTTATTTTTATTATTTTTATTATTATTTTTATTATTATTATTAATATTATTTTTATTATTTTTATTATTTTTATTATTTTAATTTAGATTATTGAAAAAAAAATATATGTAACTGTAATAATAACTTTAATAATAATAGTAAGAAAATAATGAAATACTAATTTTTAAATTTTGTTTTAAAATTTTTATTGTCTTTATTTCATTATTATTTTTTTTTACGGGTGTAAAATTGAAAAAAATAATTTTTTATAACAGTAATAATTACATAATAACGATTTAATTAAAAAAAGAGACAAATAATTATTATAAAAACGTTTTTATTTTATTTTTTTGTTTTTACTTTTATTATTTAGTTTTTATTAGTTAGTTGAAAAAATATATATTATAACTGCAAAATTGCAAAATAATGATAATAATTGCAATAATGATGATAATAATTGGAATAATGATGATAATGATGATGATAGGATGAAAATGATGTTTATAACGATAATAATGATGATAATCTGATAAAATGATGATAAAAACGGGAAATTGTGTCCATGAAAATAAAAAAGGTAAAAAAAAAAAAAACCCCAAAAAAGCAAAAAAAGCGGCAAAATTTAGCAAATAAGCCTTTTGAGGTAGACCCCAAAAATGAGTTTTTTTCCATTCATTTGGTTTCGGCAATTTTTAGGGTAATAATGATAAAATTACCAAAATTTTCTTTTAATCAGGGACAATAATGATGAAAAAAATAAGAATAAAGGAATTTGGATAAAATTTGAGTTTATTAATATTTTACTATTAATTATTATTATCTTTATAATCATTTTATCATTTAATTTTTAAATTTTATTATTTTTTTAACATTATTTTTATTATTATTATTATTTTTATTATTATTTTATTAAAAATTTTGCTTTTATTGTATTTTTCCCAAAAAATATATATTATAACTGAAATAAAAAAAACAAAAAATAAAAGTATAATAATAAAATACTTATTTTATAATTTGTTATAATATATTATTTTATTATTATCATTATTTTTATTTTACTGGTAGTAAATTGAAAAAATAATTATTATAAAGAATAATTAAGAATAACGATTTTAATTAAAATAATGATATAAATAATTATTAAAAAAAACTTTATTATTGTTATTTTATGTTTTACTATTATCTTTGTAGTTG
Source organism: Penaeus monodon (assembly GCF_015228065.2). Classification (NCBI taxonomy): domain Eukaryota; kingdom Metazoa; phylum Arthropoda; class Malacostraca; order Decapoda; family Penaeidae; genus Penaeus; species Penaeus monodon. The sequence continues at coordinate 25,497,397 of NC_051399.1, forward strand.
TTATGTTAGTTGTAAAAAATATGTCATAACTGCAATAATGCAATAATAATGATAAAATTTGTAAAATGAGATAATAATTGCAAAAAGTAATAATGATAATAATGATGAAAAATGATGAAAATGATGATAATGATGTGATAACGAAAATAATGATGTAATTGATAAAAATGTGATAATAACAGAATTATGGCCATATATAAAAAAAAAGGTAAAAGGGAAAAAAAAAACCCGAAAAGTCGAAAAAGGGCAAAATCAGCGAAATATAGTTTTTGAGAGTAGACCCCATAATGACTTTTTTTTCCATTCATTTGATGTTTGGAAATTTATTAGGGTAAAATGATAATAATTCCAGAATTCTATTAATCAGGGACAATAATAGATAAAAGTGAGATAAAGAGAATTTTAGATAACATTGAGATTTTTTAAATTATTACTATTTCATTTTTTACCCTTTTATTATTATCATTATTATTATTTATTTTTCATTTTATTATTATTATTATTATTATTATTTTAAATTTTAAATTATTAAAATTATTTTATTACTATTAATATTATTATTTTTTTATTATTACTATTGCTTTAATTTTTTAGTTTCATCCCAAAAATAACTGTAAATAACAATAATAATGATAGAAAAAGTATAATAATATAAAGTAATTTTTATAATTTTTGTTTTAATATTATTTTTTTTTTATTATCTTTATTATTTTTTTACGGTAGTATAATTGTAAAAAAAATATTATAACAGTAAAAATTTACAGAATAAGATATTAATTAAAATAATGATATAAATAATTATAAAAACATTTTTTTGTTTTAATTATTATTGTGGTTATTTTTAGATATTTTAAAAATTATTTAACTGCAATAATTGCAAAATAAGATAATAATTAAAAATGTGATAATAATTGCAAAATGATGTGTAATGATGATAATGTAATAATGATGATGATACGTAAAAATGATGATAATCATGATAATAAGATGATAATAACAGAATTGTGTCCATATATAAAAAAAAAGGTAAAAAAAAAAAAAAACCCAAAAAGTCAAAAAAAGGGGGCAAAATCTAGCAAAAATATAGTTTATTGAGGTATACCCCAAAATGACTTTTTTTCCTTTCATTGATGTTTTGGGAATTAAATTAGGGTAATATGAAAATAATTATGGGAATTCAAATCTTGACAATAATGATGAAAAAAAGTGAGAAAAAAGAGAATTTGGATTACTTTTGATGATTATTTTATTATTACTTTTATCTTTATTTTTATCATTTTTATCATTTTTATCATTTTTTAATTATTATTATTACATATACTTTTGTTTTAATTATTAGATTATCCCAAAAAAAATATAATAACGTAATAATAACAATAATATTAATAAGTATAATAATTAATAAAATTTGTTATAATAGTTTTTTAATATTTTTTTGTTTCTTTATCATTATTATTTTTTTACTAGTAGAAAATTAGAAAAAAATTATTATAACATAATAATTACAGTAAAACAAAATATGATAAAATGAGAATAAAGAGAATTAATAACTTTTGTGATATTTATATTATTACTAATATCATATTATTATCTTTTTCATATTATCATTTTATTATTATTCATTATTATTATTATTATTTTTATTATTATTTTTTATTTTATCTTATTTTTACTATTGTTTAACATTAGTATTTTTGCCAAAAAATATATTATAAGTGAATAAAAAAATAGTAAAAAAAGTATAATAAAAATAATAATAAAAATAATGTTATAATATTTTTGTTAATAATTTTTTGTTATCTTTATATTATTATTTTTTTAATGGTAGACAATGGAAAATAATTATTAAACAGTAATAATTAAGAAAAAACGCTATTAACAAAAAAAAGATATAAAAAAATATTATAAAAAAATTATTATTTTTATTATTATTTTTATTACTATATTATTGTAGTTGTTTTTAGTATATTTGTAAAAATATATAAAACTGCAATAATTGAAATAATAATGATAATAATTGCAATAATAATAAAAATTGCAAAAATATGATAATATATGTAATGTGATAAGATGATGATAACATAATAATGATGAAATCATGATAATAATGATGAAAAATAATAGGAAATTTGGGGCCATATATAATAAAAAAGGTAAAAAAAAAAAAATTCCAAAAGTCGAAAAAGGGGCCCAAAATCTGGCGAAAATAGCTTTTGAGGTAGACCCAAAAATGATTTTTTTCCTTTCATTGATGATTCGGGCAATCTTTAGGGTAATAATGAAAAAAATTGCCAAAATTTTTTAATCATGACAAAATGTGATAAAAGTGAGAAAAAAGAAAATTTTAGAAACATTTGATGATTATTAATATTATTACTATTTTTATTTTATTATCTTTATTATTCTTATTATTATTATTATATTTTATTATTATTACTATTATTTTAAAATTTTTAATTTTTCCCAAAAAATATATAATAACTGTAAAAATAAAAAAAATAAAAAAATAATAAAAGTTAATATAATAATACAAATTTGTTTAATATTGTTATTAATTTTTATTTTTGTTTTTATATTTTTTTTTAATGTAGTTTAATTGTAAAAGTAATTTATAACAGTAAAAATTTACAGAATAACGATTTAATTTAAAAAATGATATAAAGATTATTATAAAAACTTTATTATTTTTATATTATTGTTATTATATTTTTGTAGTGTTTTTAGTTAAGTTGAAAAAATTTAAAATTTTATAACGCAAAATTGCGTAATAATGTAAAAATTTGCAATAAGAGATAAAAATTTGCAAAAATGATGATAATGTGATGAAATGTGATAATGGATGTAACGAAATAAGATTATAATCATGAAAATAATGGTAAAAAGAGGAATTGGCCCATATATAAAAAAAAAGGTAAAAAAAAAAAATTTTCCAAAAGCAAAAAAAGCGGCAAAATCAGCGAAATATACCCTTTTTGAGGTGACTCCAAAATGACGTTTTTCCATTCATTTGTGTTTTCTGCAATTTTTAGGGTAAAAATGATAAAAATTTACCAGAATTCTATTAATCATGACAATAATGATGATAAAGTAGAAAAAAAGAATTTGGATAACATTTCAGAATTAATATTATTACTTTTATCATTTTATTTTCTTTATTATATTATTTTATCTTATTATTATTTTATTATTATTTTTATTATTAATATTTTTATAATTTTTATTATTCTATTGTTTTAATTTTTAGCTTTATTGCCAAAAAATATATTAAAACTGTAATAATAAAAAAGAAGAAAAATAATAATAAAAAAAATAATACAAATTTTAAATTTTGTTATAATATTATTTTTGTTATTATTTCATTATTATTTTTTTTCCTGGTTGTAAAATTTGTAAAAATAATTTTTATGATAGTAATAATTACGTAATAAAAATTTAAAATTTAAAAAAATAATGATAAAAAATAATTATTAAAAAAACGTTATTATTTTATTATTATTGTTATTACTTTTATTTTTGTAGTTGTTTTTAGTATAGTTGAAAAATATATATTATAAACTGCAATAATAATGAAAAATAATGATAATAATTGCAAAAATGATGAAATAATTGCAATAATGATGAAAAGAAGATGATAATGAGATAATGAGAGAAACGATAATAAGTGATAAACTTGATAATAATTTTAATAACAGGAATTGTTCCAATATAATAAAAAGGAAAAAGAAAAAAAATTGAGAGTAGACTCAAAAATGACGTTTTTTCCATTTTTTTGATGATTCGGGCATTATTGGGTAAAATGATAAAATTACTAGAATTTTATAAATGACAATAATGATATAAAGTGGAATGAAGAGAATTTTGTAAAATTTTATGATTATTAATTATTACATTATCTTTTTTATCTTTTAATATTATTATCATTATTTTTATTATTTGTTCTTTTTTATTTGATTATTTCCAAAAAAAAAATTATAACTGTAATAATAAAAAAAAATAAAAAATAATAATAAGTATAAAAATAAAAATAATAATTGTTAAATTTGTTATTAAATATTTATTCTTTTTATTATCATTATTATTATTTTTTCTGGTAGTATAAATTTTAAAAATTTATTATAACAGTAATAATTACAGTAATAACATATTAATTAAAATAAATGATATGAATAATTTTTATAAAACGTATATTTTTTTATTATTGTTATTACTATTTTATTGTAGTTTTATTAGTATAGTTTTAAAAAAATTTTATTATAACTGCAATAAGCAAATAATAATGATAATAATTGCAATAATGATTAAAAATTTCAATAATGTGTAATAATTTTAATAAGAGATAATGTGATGTAATGATGATAATGATGATGATAAACGAAATAAGATGAAATGATGATAAAAATGATGATAAAACAGGAATTTTGTCCCTATATAATAAAAAAGGAAAAAAAAAAAAAAATCCAAAAAATCGAAAAGCGGCAAATTTTTAGCACCCATTTTATGTTTTTTTGTGCTCTATTTTTGATTTCCCTTTTTACATGGTAGTAGTAAAACGTAGTGTTATACATTTCTTTCTTTCCCTTTGGGTCCACTGTACTTTCCACGTCGTCATTAGCATTCGTCATTTATGAAATACTGATGATAATGGAGTTGTTGTTGTTTTTGTTGTTATTTTATCATTTTTATTTTTATTATCGTTTTTTTGTTTTTATTGACTGTCATCATTTTTATTACCTTTTAAGATTTTTTTAGTAGTAGAAATAAAAGTGGGAGTGTCATAATAGCAGTTTGGTATCATAATGAATAATGGTGGTATAATTTAAAAAATGTAAAGAAAAATAATAATAATAATAAAAAAAAAAATAGTAATAAATAATGATACACGAGTTTTTTCTATCTGTCTCTAAATCCCCCGTTTTTTAGTCTACTGCCCCCAAGAAAATTTTAACCCTTGCTTTTATGTTTTCTTTTAAGGGTTTTTGGAAAAGAAAAAAGAATCTACTACTGAGTAACCCAGCAAAATGTTTCTTTTGTGGGGAATATGAAAAATAAATTTTTTTTAGTATCGTATATGAACACTAAAATTTATTTTATTGTTATTTTTCCTGTTTTGTTTCTGGATGAATTCTTAAAAACCCATTTATTTACTTTTTCTTCATATCTTGGGCTGTCTGCAAATTTAAAGCGTTCAAAATGAAAACCCCAAAAGTATCTGTAGTACCAGGGAAAAAAGTGTTTTGGCAACAAAAAACATTAAAATTGAAGAAAAAAAGGCTTTTCCCTTTAATCCAGCACCTTGTAAAAAGGGGGGTTTTTAATACGCGCGCGCTCAAAATAATATGACTGAATATTTTTTATTTCATGGAAGAGCTTTTAAAAATTTTACAAAAAAATAGATGTAGGGGTTTAATTCAAAATATATGATCATTTCTGTTTATCATTTTTGCAACCTTTATCTTTTTCATATTATATCTCATTGTTATATACTATTATAATATACAATCAACCATAAAAATGCAGGGTCGGGGAAAGGCCAAAATATTTCTAAAAATTTTTCGGAAAAACTTACCCATAATGAGTTTGTATCCCCTTCACAGCAGCAAAGAGAAAAGGGTAAGCAAAAAGAATCAGAGTAAAAGAAAAGAGAATTTTGCGCAACAGCGGCTGAAAAGAATAGTAATTTATTCATATTATAAAAATTTTTTTTTTTTTTCATTCAGAAGACCAAAAGCTCTTGAATTTTCAGGTTGAAAAAATATAGCTGATGCTTGGTAATTTTTTTAAGTTTATATAGTACCCTTTGCAGAGTTTGAGGCCCAGGAAAGTTTTTTTCCCGGGGAACCATCTAAAGCCCCAACTATTTTTTAAATTCTAGTTTTTCCCTGGGTTTTCCAGAAACACCCCAGGCATTTCGCGGCGCATGAAACCCCAAAAAAATAATACAAAATGCTGCGATAAAGTAAGCAAATTTGACAACTTGCCCTTAAGTGTTCCCTGCATTCCCGGGAAACGGCCTGACAGTTTTTGTTCACGGGAAAGAGTAAAGTTAATGTTTTCTTCTCTGCGGGTTTTCCCCTTACTAAGGAATGCCATTAATTTTTTTTCCCTGTACCTCTTTCCGGTGTTTCTTTTCTTTTGTTGTTTTCCATTTTTTTCAGTTACAGAGTTTGGGTTCTTTTTCCCCCTCTCCCCCCCCTGTGCCCTTTTTAGGGCGGGGATAAGCGTTTCTCCCCACCCCCGGGTCAGGGCAAGGGGGGGATAAAAACGGTTTTTTTGCTTTAAATTTCCTTCTCTTTTTACCCCACTCTTTAAGTTTTGAGGCATGGCAAGGACATGATTTTGCCCTCCCTTTTCCTCCCCCGTCTCAGTTTGTCGTTGACGACTTTTTTTTTTCAGGTTGGGGGACGGGACTTTAGAAGTGGGAGTCTGAGCTTCGCGACTTTAGCAGGGAACATCACGTCCATAAAACCCCCCCTTTTGCCAACCGAGGGGCCAGCAAAATGAGCGAGGGCCCCAACAGGGGCTTTCCGGCGAAGGCCCCTGCCAAATTCCGGGTCGTCGGGCGTGTGCCCCCCTTGACTGCTCGGGTCGAGGGAAATCAAGGAACTGTCAGCAGACAGAATTCAGAGCAAAAAATTTTTTTATCTAAAAGGAGGAGGATTAGTAATCCATCCTTTACAAGAGAAGCAGGGAAGTACGACTGCAAATCTCAGGGAAAATATAGAACAGTGAGACGACTTCCAAAAAATAAATAAAAAAAATAATGAAATAATTTAAGAAAATAAGAACGAAAATTAAGAAACAAAATTTAAACTGCAAAATAAAAAACCCAAAAACTTAAAACCAAAAAACGAAAAAGGGTTTAAACTAAAGAAAGAACTTAAAAAAAATAAATGACTTAAAAGTAAAAAACCTAAACTAAAAAAACCCTACCTTTAAAGCTATACTTAAAAAACACATATAACTTAAAACGGAAAAAAATTTTTTAACTAAAAGAACATTCAGAAAAAATAAACCGGGCCCGTCCCTAATAGAAAAATAAAAACTGAAGGATTACAGCTTACATGTTAAAAAAAAATAAAAGTAAAAAAAGGAGGGATCCAGGCAGGTAATACTGAAGTGGTAGTTTAGCGACCCCCTGGAGTTTTGGGGGGTCGGAAACTCGTTGTGCGGCCCAGTCAGTCCACTCGGGGCCAACTCCTTTAAATATTGCTTAGGGTCGCGGGAGGGTGCAAAAAAAACGTGTTTCTGGAAAAGATTTTACCTTACTCCCCCGTCTATTTCGACTGAAGTTGGGAAACTACGCTGAAAAAAAACCTCGTTGCGCGGCCCGTATTGTCAGGGAACCGGTAAAAATGATGGGCTTTGTATGGGGAGCGTCTTTAAAGGTCGGTCCCGCTTAGACAGGCGCAGTGGTAGGTGGAATTGTGTCTTTTGGCCATAAAACCTCAAACCAGAAGGCCCTTTTACTAATGTGGAAGGGGGACCATGTTCAGAGTTACCTCCAACCATAGTTTTTTAAAAAGCATTAGCAAATCGGTAAATGCGTAGCCGATTTTAATTAAACATCAACACAAGCCCCGTCACTGGGTATGTGCGCCTTTAGGGATCACCACACGATGGGCACAAAAAACCACGAACCGAAACACGTACTTTTTTAATTTTGAACAAAACACAGAATACATGAACCGAATATAAGCACAAGCATTTATCGGGTTCACACTTTCAGTTTCCTGACCTAACACAGCGGCGTATAACACCTAATTACAAAATGGTGGTTAAAAAGGGTGAGGGATGCTGGACACATAGCAGGTCATTTAAACACTTTGCATGAGATTCAAAAGGTAAAGAAAAAACATTTACCGATGAAAAATAAAAGAACACAGAAAATAAAAAAATTAAATTGCTAGAAAAATACTTAGAAGTAAAAGTACTAAAAAACACTGCACAACACAAAAAAAAAAAAGCATTAATCAGACAAGTGTGACAAAATGAGAAAAATGAGAATTTTTATGAAATTATAATCATAATAATAAATTAGATAAGGAAATTTGCAAAAATAATAATATAACATAATTTTTTATTATTATCATTTTTACTATTATTATTTATTTATTTTTATTATTTTTTTATTTATATTTTTATTTTTATTTTTATTATTTTTATTATATTATTGTTATTTTATTACTACTCTTATTAAGATTATATTATTTTATAACTTTATTTTTTTGTTTTGTTAATAAGCTAATTTATTAGTAGTTTTTACAAAAAGGAAAAAAAATTATGACAATAATAAAGAGATAATAAAATTAATTTTAAATTTTGTCATATTTTTATTGTTGTTATTAATTATTATTATTATTATTTTTTTTTATTATTACTATTTTTGTTATTTTTGAAAAATTTAAAATTTTATGTATAATTCCAAAAAAACAATTAATACGAATGAAAAATGAAAAAAAGATAATAATTTATGATAATATTTATTATTTTTATTAGTAGAAAAATTAAAAATATGTAATATAATATTTAATATTTTATATATAAAATTTATATATAAAATGTAATATTTTAGTATTATATAATATATATTTTATAATATAATAAAACAAATGATTATAATAGTAATAATTTTAATATAATAATGAAAAAAAAAAATTTATTATTTTTTTGTTATTATTTTTTATTAATTTTTTTTTATTTTATAATCTTTTATTATTTTTTTATTATTTTTGTGTTGTGTTTTTTATTATTATTATATCGACTATCAGTATAATTACAAAAAAAAAAAAAATATAATATATTTTTTACGCAGCCGCCCCGTCTCTTCTGCCAAACAAAAGGGGCGGCTGGGCAGACGGCGTGCTATCCAAGGGTCGTGAACCCCGAACAGCTCCGGGGCCCTGAGCACCACAGCGTCCCAGAACACCACAGGGGAAAACGCCAAGTGGCAAGGGGGGACGAAATAAACACAAAATGACATTTTTCCTTTTTTTACACAAGTTATTTACCGTACACTTTTCTAAGGCAAAATACGGGGGGGCCCCCCCGATGTACCTCCGTACAGCTTATAAGAGGGCAACACAGTTTTGGGTCAAAGGGAAACGAGGTTTTCACGGGAGAGCACCCCCCCGCGTTTTCCCCTGGTTGTTCCTCGCTCCTTCCTCACACCAGTGCGTATTTTTTGCCCAGGCCCCTTCAAACACATCCCCAGGCACCCTTTTTATGAAAACACATTTTTCGACAGAAAAAAAGACCATGGGTACACTACCCCCCCCTATCAAGCAGACGCCCCGTTTGTTTGAATTCTAAACCTGAAAAAAAATACGAAATTTAATAAAATCAGTTCTCAGAAACACAAAAATCTTTCATCCAGCGGGGCTTCTTGCTTCGCGGGGGCGTTTGGAGAGGTGGTGGGGGTAGTTTGGCAGTGGCATGGGGGGGTATTCCGCCCCAAGACTGGCTCAGGGTCACCAGAGGGTCGTTGCATCCCCCTCACCGCCCAATTTGTCGCCCTCTTTCTCGGTCAGCGTCTGCCACGTCCTCATCGCGCTATGGGGCTAACGTCTTTCTTCTTTTTTCACCAGGGCCCCAGGAGTAGTTTCCCTGGCCCATGGTAACCCCACACCCGGGTCCACGTGGACAAAGCGGTCGTTTCGCCCTCTCGAATTCAATAGGTAAATAAAAAGGCCGCTACCACGTGTAGGCCCCTTCCCAGGGCTCTGTAGCTCGGCGAGACCCCTCGTTCCGAGGGGTTATGAGCCCACTCTGTCACCTATGTTGTACCTCACTTCCCTCAAGCCCCGGAAAGGGTTCCTCATGGCAGGGGTTTGCCACGAGTCGTGGGTGCACCTCCGCCAAGGGTTAGGGGCGTCCGGTGCGCCAAGCCCTCGGAACCCAGGAAAAAGGCCCAAACCCCCAAACCAACTCCCCTCCCCGACAAACTCTCGGGACGCCCCACTTCCTCACAATGCCCGCTTTGCACCAGTGGCACCTTCGGGCCCTTTAGGAGAATTTAGCTACCAACACTGTAACTAACCCCTCCCCTGGCCCAAAAAAGGCCCCGCCCAAACCGAGCCATCAGCCGCTGCGTTTTGGATGGGCTCCATGGGGCCCTCTCTCAGTATCACCTGACGTCAACACCGGATTCTGACTCGCCCGGGGGGCAAGGTGCAGTCGCTCAGCCGTAACTACCTTCCCAAGCCAACCTCGGAAGAAAGGGCACATTTCACCGTGCACCTCCCCAGCTTCCGCCCAAAGGGTCGACACACGCCCACTCTGGTCAGGTAGTAAGGCCCAGCAAGCAAGCTCGTCCAGTCGGCCACTTCCCCGGCAGCCCCCTGCCCCGTGCGCCAACGCCAAATACGAGCCTCCACTGGCCCTTGAGTGCACACAATGCCCCGTGAAAACCACACAGTCTCTGTGGGCGTTGGAAGTGCATAGTGGCAACTATCGGGCCCGACTAGGGTTTTCTCACCCCCAGTGCCCACGTCGGCGGCAGGTTTTCCATTATTGACCCCTCCACCGCATCATGCGGTTTCGACGGCAGTTTACCCAAGTGGGGCCGGGAACCGAGGACGGCTGGGTTTGGGCCCCCCTTTCTCCACCCTTCCCGGGTTTTTCCGCCTGTACCATTCCTACCCTTGGGACAGACTCGGATGGTGCCCCATCCCTGCCACGTCCTTGCGCACTGCTGGAAGGCTCAGAATCCGCCCGGTTGAGGGGGGAGTGTTCCGCTCCCCCGACACCGACTACGTCGGCCCTACCTCTCCGCAGTTTCAACAAAGCCTTGGAAAGTGCTGGGCCCCCTTCCTAAATGCTCCCTTCTCCATTTTAGCCTTCCGGCCCGGAGGCACGACGGGCTGAAAAAGCTGGCCCTAGGCCATGGTGTTTCAGGAAGGCCCGAACCCCAAGGGCCCCTCGCCAGCGCCCCCGCAGGACCTCAGGGTGTCCCGCTTGGAGATTTGCAGCTGCGGTCCTGCAAAGTGTAAACAAAAAAAACGGGGCCAGGACCATAATCATCTCTTCCGCAGCCGCAGGGTCGCCCCCTTACCAGCACCTCCACATCCTGCGCCAGGGGGACAGTGTCTCGCCCGCTCACGAGCCCGTTTCTTAAGTGGGCTGATATACCTCGGCGGTGGTGGTCCCCGAAACGGCTTTTCAAACTCTCCCATGGGGTGTAAGAGTTTTGGGGAGGGCGGCAGACCCCCAACACTTCCCCCGCGGGGCCCCTTAGCGCTTTTACCAGTGCGGGGGCCTTCTTTTCCTAGCTCCAGCCCGGGGCAGATGCAGATTTCAAATTGGGCGACTATCCCCCCGGGCCCCACCTTCCCGTCGTACTCAGGGGGCTTACGCCCACGAAAATGCTGGGGCGGGGGGGGGTGCAGGGGGGAGAACGTGTGCCGTGAATAATACCCCCGGGGGGAGGAAGGGGGGAGGGGGCAACGAGGCGGGTTGACCGGGTCCGATTTTGCCGCCACCATACCCAAGGGAGGGTTTCCCCGATGAGCCCCAGCCTTCTGAGCGCCCAGGCTGCGACAGACGCTGCGGGGCCCCGGGGGTTTTCCTGCCACAGACCCCAGGCAGACCCAGGGAATTGCCCATCTGGTATTGTTCCCAAAAACCTCGTCTGCCTTTCTGTTTGCAACATTACTACCTCGTGACGCCGCCTTTCCTCCTTCCTTCCCCCCTCAGGCCCTAAAACCTCGCCTTCAGAGTCTGTCCCTCCATCATTTCACTTTACGCTGTTGTGGCCTTGTCGGTGTACTGCTAGTTCCATCTTACGAGCAAGATTGCTCTGTAGCACCTAAACAGTCGGCAGAACTTTTCCTCCATAAAATTATATATATATATATATATATATTATATATAGTGCAGAAATAATTACAATATAATAAAAATGATAAGGATGATAATATAATTACACCACCCAACACAAACATACACAACAAAAAACCACCACTTTAAACACACACATACACAACACCCCACACACACACACACATACAAAACCCCGGGGTCCGCTTCTTCAAGTGGGCGATATACCTCGGCCTGGTGGGGGTGCCCGAAACGGGTTTCAAAGTTCCCACGCTGGGAAGAGGCATGTTGGGGATGGTGGCAGTCCCCCAAAACTTCCACCGCGGCCCCCCTTACGCTGTATCGTGCAGGGCCTTCTCTTCCTACTCCAGCCCTGGGCAGTGCAGCTTTAAAATTGGGCGACATATGCCTCCCAGCCACCTTCCGTCTACTCAGCTGGTTACGCCTCACAGAATGTCGGGAGGTGAGGGCTGAGGGGGAAAAAGCGGCCGTGAACTAAAACGGGGGGGGGGGAAGGGGGGTTGAGGGGGGGAAAACGAGGGGGGTTTAAAAACCGGGTCCGATTTTGCCGCCACCTATACCCAAGGGAGCGGTTCCGATGGGTCCCCAGCTTCGCAGCGACTTTTGGCTGCGACACGACGCTGCGAGGCCGGGGGTTTTCTGCACAGCCCCCCAGGCGCCCCAGTGAACGGACACTCTGGCATCTGTGCAAAAACCTCGTCTCCCTCTCTGTTTGCAACGTTTCCCTCGGAGCCGTTTCCTCCTTCATTCCTCCCTCAGGCCCTGAACCTCCCCCTTCAGAGTCGCCCTCCCCATCATTCATTTCACGCTTTTGCGGGCCCTTTGTGGGTTACTGCTGATTTTCCATCTTAAGATGAAAGATTGTTGAGCACTCAACAAGTGGGCAGAAACTGTTCCTTGCCTTCCTCCCTGCATCTCGCGAGATGGTGGTGTGTGTCCCCTCTGTGCCTGCTCTTCCCCCCTTTTGGCCATTTCCTCCCTCATACGGCCAGCAGGGCGTGATCGGGTCCATCGGCTCGGCTTCACTCATGTGCCTGCCCCCGTATAGCCTCCTCTCCCTCAGGGCTCCCGCCATCGGAGGACATGATAAATTGGGGCATTCACGAGCAAATATCACAAATCCCACTCCTGACACCCTTTTTTACGCCCGGGCCCCCTCGTCTCTCTCTGCCCCCAACACAAGGCAGGAGGGAGACGGGGTGTATCCACAGGGTCGGGAAAACCTGAACAGCTCAAAAGGCATGAGCACCCCAGCGTCCCAAACACCAAGGGGGAAAAAGCCAAATGGCAAGGAGGGGGACGAAAAAACACAAAATGACTGTCTTTCCTTTATTTAAAAAGTTATTTTCCCCTACACTTTTCTATAGGCACAAAACAGGGGGGGCACCAGATGTCAACTGCACGATACGCTTTTAAGAGGGCAACACAGTTTTCAGGTCACAAGGGACACCGAGGTCTTTCCCGGGGCAAACACCCCACGCGTCTCTCCTGGCTTGTTCCCGCTCCTTTGCTCAAGCCAGCGGTCTGTTTGCCCGGGTCCCTTTATGTTAAAAAACATGCCCCCGTCATCCTTTTTATGTTAAAACCCTGTTTCGCACAGAGGGGCAAAAAACCCCCTGGCGTAGCAATATATATATATTTAAAATATTATAATATATATTATAAATTTTTATATTATATAGTGCAAATAATTACAATAATAATAAAATGATAAGGGTGATAATTATTTACACACACACACACACACACACACACATACACCACACACACATATAACACAACATATACACAAAAACTACACACACAACATACACCCCACACATCACCACCCCATACACACACATACACACACACACACACGAGCACAAACACAACACAACCCACACACCACCATAACGCACACCCCACACACACCACACACACACACCACAATACACCCACACACCACACACACACACACAACACACACACACACAAAATATGTAAATAAAATATATATATATTTAATATAATATAATATAATATATATTGTGTGTGTGGTGTGTGTGGTGTGTGGTTTTTGTGTGTGTGTTTTGTGTGTGTGTGTATGTATAGTAGTATTATAAAATATTATATACAAAACACAAATATAAAATTTTATATACATATATTATATTATATATATTATATATATATATATATATATATTTATATATAAAAAAATTACATGTATATATTATATATATATATACTGTATATAATTTTATATATATATATATATATTATATATATTATATATATTATATTATATATATATTATATATAATTTTTATGTATGTGTTATTTTGTTTAGTACTTATGAAAACAAACATAACCAACCAAAAAAACACACAACACACCACACACACACACCACCCACACACAATATATATATTATATATATATATATTATATATATATTTAATGTATTTAATATATGTTGGGGTGTGTGTGGGTGTGTGTTGTGGGGGGGTGTGTGTGTGTGTTGGTGTGTGGTGTGGGTGTGTGTGTGTGTGGGTGTTTGTGGTGTGTGTGTGTGTGTTGGTGGTGTGTGTGCGGTTTTGGTGTGTGTAGTGTTGTATGTGGTGTGTGTTGTGGTGGGTGTGTATGTGTGTGTGGTATGGTGTTTTATAGTGTGTGGTATATGTGTGTGTGTGTGTATGTGGGGTGTGGTGTGTGTGTGTGTAATTTTTAATTTATCCTTATCATTTTTATTTTTATTTTAATTTTTACTGCACTATATATTATATATATATATATATTTTATTAAAAATATGTTATTATATATATTGCTCGCCAGGGTCTTTTTCTCTGTGCGAAAAAATGTGTTAACATGAAAAGGATGACCTTGGATGGTTAACATGAAGGGACCCGGGCAAACAGAGAGCTGGCTGTGAGCGAAGGAGCGGAGGAAAAAAGCCAGGAGAGACGCGGTGGGGGGTGCTCCGTAAGACCTCGTGTGTGCCCTTGGACTGATAAAAAGTGTTGCCCTTATAAGCGTATCGTGCAGTGTGGACATGGGGGTCCCCCCCGTATTGTGCCTATAGAAAGTGTACGGGGAAATAACTTGTGAAATAAAAGGGAAAAACAGTATTTTGTGTTTTTTTCGTGCCCTGCCTTGCCACTTTGGCATTTCCCCTGTGGTGTCTGGGACGCTGTGGGGTCAGTGCCTCTTGGGGCTTTTTAGGTTCACGACCCCGGGATGCACGCCCTCGCTAGCCTTTCCTTTTGTTGGTGGCAGAGAGAGAGAGGCGGCCGGCGTAACAAATGGTGTCAGGGGTGGGATTTGTGATATTTGCTCAGGAAGCACCAATTTTTCATGTCCCCCAAAAAATGGGGGCAGCCATGAGGGGGAGGAGGCTATGACTGGGCAGGAGGGAGGGGAAGCCGAGCCAGAGGGGCCCGATCATGCCAGCTGGCCGGGATGGGGGAGGAAATGGGACAAAGGGCAGAAGAAAGGCAACAGAGGGCACAGAGCAGGGGGCACCATCTCGTCGAGAGCAGGGAAGGAAGGCAGAGGAACAGTTCGCCGACTTTTTGAGGTGTACAGAGCAATCTTGCATCTGTGAAAATGGAAACTCAGAGTACACGACAAGGCCTGAAAAAGCGTGAAAAGTGAAGATGGAGGAGGTGCAGATCTGAAGGGGGGAGGTTCAGGGCCTGAGGGAGGAAGTGAAAGGGAAAGGGGCATCACGAGGTTAGTAACGTTTCAAGCGAGAAGGCAGGGGAAGGGGTTTTGGCAACGATGCCAGAGTGTCAGATTCACTGGGGGCTGCCTGGGGGCTTGGCAGGAAACCCCCCGGGCCTCGCAGCGTCGTGTCGCAAGCCAACAGGTCGCTGCAGAAGGCTGGGGACCCATCGGGAACCGTCCCTTGGGGATAGGTGGCGGCAAATGGACCGGTCAACCCGCCTCGTTTCCCCCTCACCCCCTTCCTCCCCCCGGCTTTTAGTTCCGGCCGCGTTCTCCACCCTGCAGCCCCCCACCTCCAGAATTCTGTGAGGGAAGCCAGCTGGTACGACGGGAAAGGGGGCCTGGGAGGCAATGTGCCCAATTTGAAAAAAAGCTGGCACGCCAGGGCTGGAGCTAGGAAGAGAAGGCCCTGCACTGATAACAGCGCTAAGGGGCGCCGCGGTGGAAGTGTTGGGGGATTGACCCCTCCCAACATGCCCCTTAACCAGGTGGCAGAGGCTTTTTAAACGCCGTTTTGGGCACCACCCAGGCCCAGTATATAGGCCCATTGAAGAAGCGGACTGTTTTGTGTATGTGTGTGTGTGTGTGTGGTGGTGTATGTGGTGTTTTATTGTGTGGTGTATTGGTGTGTATGGTGTGTGTGTGTTGTGTGTAATTTTAAAAAATCCTTACATTATTATTATTATGTATTTTTACTGCCTTTTATATAAAAATATATATATATATATATATATATATATATATAGGAGGAAAAAGTTTTTGCCGAGTTGAGGTGCTACAGGGAATTTTCATCTGTGAAAATGGAAACTCAGCAGTAACCGACAAGGCCTACAAAAAGGTGAAGAGGGAACTGATGGAGGGGGTGCAGACTTGAAGGGCGAGGCAGGGCCGAGGGAGGAATGAAGGGGGAAAGGCGGCGTCACGAGGTGTAATGTTGCAAGCAGAGAAGGCAGACGAGTTCTGGCAAAAAGAACCGAGGTCAGATTCACTGGGGTCTGCCCTGGGGTCTGTGGCGGGGAAACCCCCCCGGGCCCCCGAGCGTGGTCGCAGAGTGGTCGCTGCAGAAAGGTGGGGATCACGGAACCCCTCCCCTTGGGGATGGGGCGGCAAACTCGGGCCCCGGGCAACCGCCGTTTCCTCCCCACCCCTTCCTCCCCCCCGGGGTAAATTTGTTCACGGCACCTTTTTCCCCTGCACCCCCAGCC
Organism: Penaeus monodon; assembly: GCF_015228065.2. Classification (NCBI taxonomy): domain Eukaryota; kingdom Metazoa; phylum Arthropoda; class Malacostraca; order Decapoda; family Penaeidae; genus Penaeus; species Penaeus monodon. The sequence goes on from NC_051399.1 coordinate 25,514,146, forward strand.
TCCAGGGGCATTTTGTGAGGCGTAAGCCCGCTGAGTAGACGGGAAGGTGGCCTGGGGCATATGTCGCCCCAATTTTAAATGTGGATTGCCCAGGGCTGGAGTAGGAAAAAGAAGGCCCCGCAGCTGGTAACAGCGTAAGGGGCCCCGGGTGGGAAAGGGTTGGGGATCTGCCGCCATCCCAACTGCCCCTTACCCGCATGGCAGAGGCTTTTAAAAAGCCGTTTTTGGGCACCACCACCAGGCCAGGTTTTAGGCCCCCTTTAAGAAGCGGGGGCCTGAGGTGGCGAGACACTGTCCCAGCTGGCGAGGATGTGGAGGGGTGGTAAGGAGGGTACCCTGCGGTGCGGAAGAGAGATTTATGGGCCTGGCCCCCGATTCTTTTTTACACTTTGCAGGGCCAGCGCTGCAAAATTACGTCAAGCAGGCAACCTGGGTCTGCAGGTGGCGCTGGGAGGCCTGGGGTTCGAGGCCTTCCCGAAGGCAAAACCCGTGGGCCCAGGGGGAGGCTCAGCCCCGTCTGACCTCCCGGGGCCGGAAGGCTTTAAAATGGAGAAGGTAGCATTGAGGGAAGGTGAGCCCCAGCATTTCCAAAAGGGTTGTTTGAAGTGCGGGGAGGTAGGGGACGATAGTCGGTGTCGGAGGGAGCGGAGAAAACGTCCTCTCAACGGACGGATTTGAGGCCCTTCCGCAGTGCTGAAGGAGTGGGAGGTTGGTCACCATCCCAGTGCATGTCCTAAGGCTAAGGAAGTGGTAAGGCGGAAAATCGGGGCAGGGGTGGAGAAGGGGGCCCCAAACCCACCCTCCCGGTTCCCCGGGGCCCCCCCCTTGGGGAAGCTGCCGTCGAACCAGATGATGCAGGTGGAGGGCTCAAAGTGGAAAGCCATGCCCCCGACAGTGGACACTGGGGCTGAGAAGGGCCCTAGTCGGGAATGTTGGCCACTATGCGACTTCCAGAGCACCACAGAGACGTGTGGTGTCACGGGCATTTTGTGCAGCCCAAGGGGCCCCGGGGAGGCTCGTATTGGGGGTTGGACACGTGCAGCGGCTGCCGGGGTATGTGGCCGATCTGGACGAGCATGCTTTCTGGGCCTTGACTACCGAAGCAGGTAGGGCTGTGTCGCCTTGGACGGAAGCTGGTGAGGGTTTCCGGTGAAGATGTGCCCCCGCTTCCAGGGTTGGCTGGCAGAGGTAGTACGGCGAGCGACTGCACCTTTCCCCAGGCAGAGTCTAGAACCGGTGTTGACTGTCAAGAGTGATACGGGGGTAGAGGGTATGGGCCCCTCCAAAAAACCCGCAGCTGGGTGATGGCGTAGCGGGGGGGGCGGAGCCTGTGGACCAGGGGGGGGTTTGTTTCAGTGTTTGGGAGCTAAAAATTCTCCAATAAGGGCCGGGAAGGTGCCAATGGGCAAAGCTGGGCATTTTGAGGAATGGAGGTCCAGAAAGGTCCGGGGGGGGCGAGGAGTTGGGTTTGGGTGGGGCGTGCCTGGCTTCCTCGAGATTGGCGCACCGGAGCGCCGCTAAATGGCGGGGGCACCCACGAGCCTGGCAAACCATCCATGAAGGGGACCTAGCCCGGGGCTTTAGGGAAGTGAGGTAAACTAGGGACAGAGTGTGGCTGCATAAAAACCCCGGGCGGAAGCGAGGGCTTCGCCCAAGCTTAAAAGGCCCCCGGGAAGGCCATACACGGTGGAGCGGCCTTCTCTGATGTTTCCTATTTAATTTGAGAGGGCGAAAACGACCGTCTGTTGTCCAGGGACGGCTGGGCGTTTCCAGGGCCAGGAAGCACCCTGGGGGCCCTGGTGAAAAAGAAAATGACGTTAGCCCCAAATAGCGGCGATGAGGACGTGCAGACGCTGACCGAGATGAGGACGAGCAATTTGGGCGGTGGGGCGGCAAAGAAGGGCGTGGTGACCCCGAGCCAGGTCTTGGGGAGGAGTACCCTCTGCATGCCACGCCAATCTACCGCCGCACACACCTCCTCCAGAGCGACCCCCGCGAGGAGAAAAAGCCGCGTGGGTGAAAAATTTTTTTTGTTTCTGAGAACTGTTTATTTAAATTTTTTTTAGTTTTTTCAGGTTTTGTAGTCGAGCGACGGGGGTGTTGCTTGATAGGGGGGGGAAAATGCTACGCCCGTGGGTCTTTTTTTTCTGTGCGAAACATGTGTTAAAATGAAAAGGGGACCCGGGGGTGTGTTTAATGAAGGGATGGGCAACATGACGCGCGGCTTTTGGGGGGCGAAGGAGCGGAGGAACAAGCCAGGAAGACGCGGTGGGGGTGCTGCTCCTGTGAAGACCCCGTGTGTTCCCCTTGTGACCTGTAAACGTGTTGCCCTTTATAAGTGATCGTGCAGGTGACATGTGGTGTCCCCCCTGTATTGTGCCTATAAAAAAAGTGACGGGTAAAAAAAATTGTGTAAATAAGGGAAAAAAGCTGTTTTTTGTGTTTATTTGGGCCCCGCCTTGCCACTTGGCTTTTTTCCCGTGGGTTCTGGGACGCTGGGGTGCTCAGTGCCTTTTGGGAGTTTTTAGTGTTCACGACCCTGGGAAGCACCCCGTCGCCTAGCCTGCCTTTTGTTGGTGGCAGGGGAAGCGAGGGGTGGCGTAAAAAATTATATATATATTTTTTTTTTTTTGAATTTATACTGATAGCGATATAATAATAATAAAAAAAAAAACAACAACAACAAAATAATAAAAAAAAAATAATAATATTATAATAATAAAAAAAAAAAAAATAAAAATAATAATAATAATAAAAAAATAATAATAAAATTATTTTTTCATTTTTAAATTTTTATAATTATTATTTTTATAATATTAGTTTATATTATTATACACATAATATATTATATAATACATATATTATCATATAATATATATATATATATATATATATATATATATATTATATAACATATTTGAAATTTTACTACTAATAAAAAATAAAAAATTTATCATAAATTTTTATCATATTTTCATTATTATTTTTATGTTTTAAATTTTTTGGAAATTTATACTAAAAAAATTTTATATTAATTACAAAAATAACAAATAAAGTAATAAAAAAAATAAAAATAATAATAATATATAAAAACAACAATAAAATGATGACAATAATATTAAAATTAATTTTTTATCATGGGTTATTATTGTCAAAAATTTTTTTTTCCTTTTTAAAAATATACTAATAAATTAGCATTTTTAACAAAACAAAATAATAATAGTTATAAAAATAATAAAATTTAAAAAGATAGTAATAGTAATAAAATAATGAAAATAATAATAAAAATTTAATAAAAATAATAATATAAAAAAAAAAATAATAATAAATAATAATAATAAAGATAAAAATGATAAAATAAAAAATTATTGTTATATTTTTTTATTAAAAACCTTTTCCATTTTTAAAGTTTTTATAGTTTAAAATTTTCATAAAAAATTCTCTTTTTTCTCTTTTTGCATCACATTTGCCCAGTTTAATGTTTTTGATTTTGTGTTGTGCAGTGTTTTTAGTACTTTTATTTCTAAGTACTTTTCTAGCAGTTTTAAGTTTTTTATTTTTGGTTCTTAACTTTAATCTGGTAAAGTTTTTTTCTTTCCCATTTTGAATCTCATGCAAGAGTGTTAATGACCGCTAGTGTACCAGCTACCTCACCGTTTTAAACCCCCATTTTGAATTTGGGTGTTAAACGCCGCTGTTTTAGTGATGCAGTGAAAATGAAAGTGTGAACCCCGATAACAATGTTGGTTTATATGTCGCGTTCATTTTTGTCATCGTTTTTTGTTTTCATAATTAAAAAAGTAGTGCTTTCGGTGTCAGTGGTTGTTTTGCCCATGTGGGGTGATCCCTGAGAGGCAATAGCAGGACAGTGCTTGGTTATTTTTAAATTAAAGTTTTGGATAGAAATTAACCCGTTTGTGCTAATGTTTTTAAAAAAATATGGTTTGGGGGTAACTCTGCAACATGGTGCCCTTCCAGCATTAGGAAGGCCTTCGGGGACTTTGATGGTTATGGGCCACAGGACAAAATTGCCACGGTACCAGCTGGCCTGTCTAAGGGGAGCCGACTTTCAAGCCCGTCCCCATAAAAGGGCCCCTAATCACTTTTACCGGGTTTTCCCTGACAATACGGAGCCGGGCGAAAACGATGTTGTTTTCAGCGTACGTCTTCCCAAAATTCGTCGTAATAGACGGGGGAGAGTAAGGTATAACTTTTTTCAAAAAAAAAGACACTTTTTATTGCAGCCACCCCTGCAGCCCCAAGCAAATTAAAGGGATGTATAGCTCCGGGATGGGGGCTGACGTGGCCGCACAACGATTTATGGGGACCCCCAAAAAAAGTACCAGAGGGTCGGAATACCATTCAGTAGTTATGCCGGACCCTCCTTTTTTACTTTTATATTTTTTAAAAACAGTAATGCTTAACCTGTCATGCTTTTTTTTTTCTTTTGGGATGGCCGTTTTTATTTTTTCGGGAAATGTTTTTTTATTTGAAAAGTTCCTTTTAAGTTATATGGTATTTAAGTATGCTTTAGGTATGTTTTCTTAGTTAAGGGTTTTACTTTTAATCATTTATTTTTTAATTTCATTTCTTTTAGTTTAAACCCTTTTTCGATTTTTGGTTTTTAAGCTTTGGTTTTTTTAGTTTGCTTTTAATTTTAAGTTTTTAATTTTTGTCTATTTTCTTATAATTATTTTTTCATTTATTTATTTTTATTTTTGGAAGTCGTCGTATCGTTCATATATTCCTGAGATTTTCGCATTATTACCTGCTGTCTTTGTAAAGGATGGATTACTAATCCTCTCCCCTTTTAGATAAATTTTTTTGCCGAACTTTAGTTGCGCAGTCCTTGAGTTTTCCCCCGACCTGAGCAGTAAGGTGGGCACACGCCCGACGACCCGGGGTTTGGTAAGGAGGCCTTCGCCGGAAAAAGCCCCCTGTTTGGGGGGCCCCTCGCTCAGTTGTGTGGCCCCTGGTTGGCAAAAGGGGGTTGTATGGAGTGTGTATCCCTGCTAAAATGCGAGAGCTCAGACTCCCCGTTCGTAAAATGTCCGTCCCAAACCCGAAGAAAAAGTCCAAGACAAAAAGAGCACGGGCGAGGAAGAGGGGGGGCAAAAATCATGTCCTTGCTCTGCCATCAAATCTGTAATAGATGGGGTAGAGAGAGGGAAAGGGAATTTAAAGCAAAAAACACCGTTATCCCACCTCTGCCGCTGGGCCGGGGAGGGGGAGAAACCGCTTATCCCAACCCCGGGAAAAGGGAAAGGGAAAAGGGAAGAGGGGGAAAAAGAACTCCAATTCTGTAACTGAAAAACATCGGAAAAAACAAAAGAGAAAATAAACAACCGTGAAAGAGGGTACAGGGAAGAAAAAATTAATGGCATTCCTTATGTAAGGGAAAACCCGCAGAGAAGGAAGACATTAATTACCTTTCCCCGGTGAAAAAAAAAAAAATGCAGGCCGTTCCAGGCAAAGCAGGAATGCAGCGTAAGGGCCCGAGTTTTCAATTAGATTATTTATCGCAGATTTGTATTATTTTTGGTGTTATCATGCTGCCGCGAAATGCCCTGGGTGTTTTGGAAAGCCCAGGAAATATAGAATTTGAAGAAATAGTTGGGCTTTAGAGGGCACCAGGGAAAAATACTTTCCGGGCCATCAATCTCAGCAAGGAGTACTATAAAACTATAAGAATACCCAAACAGACTAATTCTTTAACCATGAACATTTAGAGAGTTTTGGTTTTTGAAGTGAAAAAAAAAAAAAAATTGTAAAATATGAATAAGTGTAATTTTTTTTCAGCCGCTGTTGCCCCCAAAAAATTTTCTTGTCTTGACTCTGATTTTTTTGTTACCCTTTTCTTTGCTGTGATGAAAGGTGATACAGAAATCATTTTAGAGGTAAGTGTTTCCCGAAAAATTTCTAGAAAAATATTTAGGCCTTTCCCTGCCCTGCATTTTATTTGGTTGATTGTAATTAATAGTAGTATAAAAAAATGATGATAGTAATAAGAAAATGAAATGGTTTCAATAATGATAATCAGAAATGTAATATTTTGAATTAATCCCTACATCATATTTTGCTGTAAAAATTTTTAAATGCTCTTCCATAAATTAAAAAGATTTGTCAATATTTTTTTTTGAGGCGCGCGTATTAAATTCCCCCTTTTTACAAAAAGGGGTCTGGGGTTAAAAGGAAAGCTTTTGCTTCAAATTTTTAAAGTTATTTTTTGCCAAATCACTTTTTTTTTGGTATATCAGTTTTTGGAGTTTAGCTTTTTAAAAAGCTTCAAATTTGCAGACATGCCCCAAAAAGAAGAAAAAAAAAAAAAAATGGTTTTCAAGAATCACACAGAAGCAAAAAACGAGGAAAAAATAACAAAAAATAATTGTAGTGTTAAAAAAAAGTACTAAAAAAACCCCTTTTTTTACATATTCCTACAAACGAAACATTTTGCTGGGTTGACTCAGTAGTAGAGTCTTTATTTTTCCAAAAAAAATTAAAAAAAAAGAATGAAATGCAAAAGGGTTTTCAATTTTTCTTTGGAGGGGAGAGGGGTAGAAAAACGTGGATTTTGAACTAGATAGGAGAAACCGTTATTTTTTTTTTTACTATTTTTTTTTTTATTTTTATTATTTTTTTCTATTTCATTATATAATTTAAAACCACCCTATATCATTATGATACCAGAAAAGCTATTTGACAACTCCATTTATTTTACTACTAAAATAATAATTTAAAAGGGAATAATAATGATGACAGCAATAAAAAGATAAAAAGATAATAAAATAATAATTTTAATAAAAAACAACAACAACAACAACAACTCCCTTTCAACGAATTTTAAAATAGACGAATGCTAAAGACGCCCCTGGGAAGTACAGTGGATAAGAAGAAGAAATGTAAACAGCTACGTTTTACTAACCATGTAATAAGGAATCAGAAAAAAGGGGGAACAGAAAAACATAAGAAGGGTGCTAAAAATTTTGCGCTTTTTCGACTTTTTTGGGGTTTTTTTTTTTTACCTTTTTATTTTTATGGAACAATTCCTGTTATTATCATATTTTTATCACATTATCATATTTTTTTCTTTTTTCATCATTATCATCATTTCTCTTTATCTCATTATTGCAATTTTTATCATCATTATTGCAAATTTTTATCATCATATTGCAATTATTTCATTTATTGAATTATTCAGTTTAAAAATATATTTTTTAAACTTACTAAAAAAACTACAATAATAAAGTAAAAACAAAATAATAACAATAATAACGTTTTTTTTTTAAAATTATTCATTCATTATTTTAATTTTTAAAACGTTTTTTACTGTAATTTTTATGTATAATAATATTTTTTTCAATTATACTACCCGTAAAAAAATAATAATGATAATAATAAAAATAATAATATTAATAACAATATTATAAAAATTATATTATTTTATTATACTTAATTATATTATTTTTATTATTACAGTTAAAATTTTTTTTTTTGGCAAAATACAATAATTAAAGAATATAATAAAAATAATAATAAAAATATTAATAAGTAATAAAAATGATAATAGTAAAAATATTAATAATCATCAAAGTTATCAAATTCTCTTCATTCTCACTTTATCATCATTTTTTGTCAGATAATAGAATTTAGAAATTATTATCATTATTCCCTAATAATTGCCAGAATCTAAATGAAGGAAAAAAAAACGTCATTTTCGAGTCTACTCTCAATTTTTTTTTTTTTACCTTTTTTTTATATATGGAGACAATTCCTTTTATTAAACTTATTATCAAGTTTACATCATTTTTATCTTATCTCATCATAATCATTATATCTTCTTATAATATTTTTGAAATTTTTATTCATATTGAAATTTTATTATCATTATTATATTATTGCAGTTTAATAATTTTTACAACTATACAATAAAACTACAATAAAAATAGTAAAAAACAATAATAATAACAATAAAAACGTTTTTAAATAATTTTATACATTTTTTTAATTTAATATTGTTATTACTGAATTTATACTATCATAATAATTATTTTACAATTATAAAAACAGGAAAAAAAAAAAAAATGATAATAATAACAATAATAATTTTAATAACAATTTTTAAACAATTTGTTTTATTATTTTTTTTTTATTTACTTATTTTATTATTATTACGTTTAATAATTTTTGGAATAATGCAAAAATTTAAAAAGAATAGTAAAATAATAATAATAATAATTTAATAATAATAAAAATAATAATAATAATAATAATGATAAAAATAATGATAAAAATGAAAAATAATAATGATAATGTAATAATATTAATAATCATGAAATGTTACCCAAATTTTTTTTATTTCACTTTTTCATCATTATTGTCATGATTAATAGAATTTGGCAATTATTATCATTATTACCCTAATGATTGCCAAATCATCAAATGAATGGGAAAAAAAACGTCATTTTGGGGGTTACTCTCAAAAGGCTATATTTCGCTAGATTTGCCGCTTTTTGACTTTTGGAATTTTTTTTCTTTTACCTTTTTTATTATATATGGACAAAATTTCCTATTATTATCATCATTATTATCATGATTATCATCATTATTTCGTTATCATAAATCATTATCATCATTATCATCATCATTATCATCATTATTGCTATTCTTATGATCATTATTGCTTTTTTTTTCTTTATTTTTGCAATTATTGCATTTATAATATATAGTTTTACAACTATACTAATAACCAATACAAAAATAATAGTAATAACAATAATAATAAAAAAAATGACGTTTTTATAATAATTATTTATTCATATTTTAGTTAATAGCGTTATTACTGAAATTTATTACTGTTATAATATTATTTTTCCAATTGTACTACCATTAAAAATAATAATAATGATAATGATAACAATAATAATATTAACAACAATATTATAACAATTATTATTATTATTATTATTATTTTTAACTTATTATTACTATTGTATTATTACACTTATAATATATTTTTTGCAATAATACTAATGATTAAAGAAAAATATAAAAATTTAATGGATAATAATAATAATAATAATAATAATAATAATAATAATAATGATAATAATTATTTTTCTAATTATACAAATAGTAAAAATAATAAAATGATAATGATAAACAATAATTAATTTAATTAATAACAATATTATAACAAATTAGTATTATTATTATTATACTTATTAATATTATTGTTATTATTACAGTTATAATATATTTTTTTGCAATAATGCTAATAATTAAAGCAATAGTAATAATAGTAATAATAATAATAATAATAATGATAATAATGATAATAATGATAATAATAATGATAATAGTAATAATATAAATAATCATCAAATGTTATCTAAATTCTCTTTATTCTCACTTTTTTTCATATATTGTCAAGATTAATAGAATTCTGAAATTATTATCATTATTACCCTAATAATTGCCAAAACATCAAATAAAGGGAAAAAAAACGTCTTTTTTGGGATACTTCAAAAAGATATTTCGCAGTTTTTGCCGTTTTTTCGATTTTTGGATTTTTTTTTTTTTTACCTTTTTTATTATATATGGCAAAATTCCGTTTTTCATCATTATTACATGTTACTCATTATTATCTTATCATCATAATTATCTTTATCATTTTAATCTCATTATTGAAATTTATTTCATTTTTACAAATTATCATTATTTTTAAAAATTATTGCAGTTATAATATATATTTTAGAAAATACAATAATAACCACAATAAAAATGTAAAACAATAAAATGTTTTTATAATTATTATTTATATCATTTTTTTAATTAATATCGTTTTACTGTAATTTTTTACTTTAAATAATTTTTTTTTACAATTATACTACCAGTAAAAAAAAAATAATGAAATAAAACAATAATAATATTAATAAAAAAAATTATAACAATTACTTTGATTTTATACTTATATCTTTATTATTTATAACAGTTTTTTTGGCATGAATACAAATAATTAAAGCAAGTAAAAATAAAAAAAAAAATAATTTAATAGTAATAATAAAAAATTTTAATAAAAATAATTTTAAAATAAAATAATAATAATAAAAATAATAATGATAAAAAAATAATAATAATGATAATGATAAAAATGATAATAATAATGATAATAGTAATAATATTAATAATCATAAATGTTATCTAAATTCCCTTTTTATTCTATTTTACATCATTTTGTCATGAAATAGAATTCTGGTAATTTTATCATTATTCCCCTAATAATTCCCAGAATCATCAAATGAAGGGAAAAAAAAAGCATTATGGAGTCTACTCTAAAAAGACTATATTCGCTAGATTTTGCCGCTTTTTCGATTTTTCGGATTTTTTTCCTTTTACCTTTTTTATTATATAGGAAAATAATTCCTGTTTTATCCTTTATTATCAATTATCATCCTTATTATGTTTCATCATCATTTTTATCTTTATCTCATTTCATCATTTTTATATTATTATCTTATTGCAATTTTTATCATATTATTAAATTATTTCATTATTATTGCAATTATTGCAGTTATAAATATATTTTACAACTATCTAATAAAACACAATGATAATAGTAATAACAATAATAATAAAAAAAAATAACGTTTTATAATAATTATTTAATCATTATTTAATTTTTCGTTTTACTGTAATTTTTTACTGTTATAATAATTATTTTACAATTATACTACCAGTAAAAAAAAAATAATGAAATAAAACAATAATAATTTTAAATAACAATATTATAACAAAAGATTTTTATTATTAACTTATTATTATTATTTTTGTATTATTACAGTTATAATATTTTTTTTTTTTTTGGCAATAATATAAAAATTTAAAAGCAAAGTAATAAAATAATAATAATAATAATAATAATAATAAAATAATAAGTTAATAATAAAATAAAATTTAATAATAATAATAATGATAAAAATGATTAAAATGATAATAAATAATGATAATAGTAATAATATTAATAATCATCAAATGTTACCCAAAATTCTCTTATTTTTACTTTTATCATCATTATTGTCATGATTAATAGAATTCTGGTAATTATTATCATTATTACCCTAATAATTCCCAGAAATCATCAAAGAATGGAAAAACGTCATTTTGGAGTTCTACTCTCAAAAGGCTATATTTCGCTAAATTTTCCCCGCTTTTTCGACTTTTGGGTTTTTTTTCTTTTACCTTTTTATTTTTACATGACACAATTCCTGTTATTATCACCCATTATTATCATGATTATCATCATTATTATCGTTTATAATCATCATTATAAATCCTTACATCATCATTATCATCATTATTCCAATTATTACCCTCATTATTGCAATTATTTCATTATTATTGCAATTATTGCATTATAATATATATTTTTACAACTATACTAATAACAACTACATAATAATAGTAATAACAATAATAATAAAATAATAACGTTTTTATAATATATTTGTCTCATTTTTTTAATTAATATCGTTATTAGTGTAATTATTACTGTTATAAAAATTTATTTTTACAATTATAACTCCCAGAAAAAATAATAATAATGATAATAATGACAATAAAAAATTTTAATAACAATATTAAACAATTAGTATTATCTTATTATACTTACTATTATTATTAATTGTTATTATTACAGTTATCATATATTTTTTGGCAATAATACTAATGATTAAAGTAATAGTAATAATAATAATAATAATAATAATAATATTAATAATAATAATAATAATAATAATAATAATAATAATAATAATAATAATAATAATAATAATATTAATAATCATCAAATGTTATCCAAATTCTCTTTATTCTCACTTTTATCATCATTTTTGTAATGATTAGTAGAATTCTGGAAAACTATTATAAATTATTACCCTAATAATTGCCAGAATCATCAAAATGAATGGAAAAAACGTCATTTTGGAGTCTACTCTCAAACGGCTATATTTCCCCAGATTTTGCCGCTTTTTCGACTTTGGGATTTTTTTTTTTTACCTTTTTTCACTATATATGGACACAATTCCTGTTATTATCATCATTTTTATCAGGATATCATCATTATTATCGTTATCATCATCTTTATCATCTATCTTTATAATCATCATCATTATCATCATTGTTGCAATTATTATCATCATTATTGAAATTTCATTATTATTGCAATTATTGCAGTTATAATATATTATTTACACAACCTATACTAATAACAATTACAATAAATAAATAGTAATTAATAACAAACAATAAAAATTTTTTGGCAATAATACTAATAATTAAAGTAAAACAAGAATAATAAAAATTAATAACAATAATAATAAAAAATAATAATAATAAAAATGATGATAATGATAATTAATGATAATAATGATGATAATAGTAATAATATTAATAATCATAAAATGTTATCCAAATTCTCTATATTCTCACTTTTATCATCATTATTGTCATGATTAATAAAATTCTGGTAATTGTTATCATTTTTCCCCTAATAATTGCCAGAATCATCAAATAAATGGAAAAAAACGTCTTTTGGAGTCTTCCCCAAAAAGGCATATTTCGCTAGATTTGCCCGCTTTTTTCGACCTTGGGATTTTTTTCTTTACCTTTTTTATTTATTTTGGACACAATTCCTGTTATT
>NC_051399.1:25526942-25545320 GCF_015228065.2 Penaeus monodon
TTCACGACCCTGTGGATAGCACGCCGTCTCCCTAGCCTGCCTTGTGTTGGTGGCAGAGAGAGACGAGGCGGCTGGCGTAACAATAATATATATATATTTTTTTTTTTGTAATTATACTGATAGTCGATATAATAATAATAATAAAAAACAACAACAACAATAATAATAATAAAAATAATAATAGATTATAACAATAAAAAAAAAAAAATAAAAAATAATAATAATAATAATAACAATAATAATTATAAAATTTATTTTTTCATTATTATTATTAAAAATTATTACTATTATAATAAATTAGTTTATATATATATATACACATTATAAAATTATATAATCCCATTATATATACATATATATATATAATATATATATATATTATATATATATATAATATTATATATACATATTTGTAATTTACTACTAATAAAAAATAATAAATATTATCATAAATTATTATCATTATTTTCATTATTATCATTACTGTATTATAATTGTTTTGGTAATTATACTAATAAAATTATATTAATTACAATAATAACAAAATAGTAATAAAAAATAATAATAATAATAATAAATAATAACAACAATAATAATGATGACAATAATATTAAAATTAATTTTATTATCATCGTTATTATTGTCATAATTATTTTTCTCTTTGTAAAAATACTACTAATAAAATTAGCATTATTAACAACAACAAAATAATAATAGTTATAATAATAATAATAATCTTAATAAGAGTAGTAATAGTAATAACAATAATGATAATAATAATAATAATAATAATAATAATAATAAAATTATTGTTATATTATTATTATTGCAACTATTCCATTATCTAAGTTATTATTATGATTATAATTTCATCAAAATTTCTCATTTTTCTCATTTTGTCATCATCATTGTCATGATTAATGCTTTTGTTTTTTGTGTTGTGCAGTGTATTAGTACTTTTACTTCTAAGTATTTCTAGCAGATTTAAGTCTTTTATTTTCTGTGTTCTTATTACTTTACATCTGGTAAAGTGTTTTTCTTTACCATTTTGAATCTCATGCAAGAGTGCTTAATGACCTGCTATGTGTACCTATGCATACCCTCACCCGATTTAACCACCATTTTGTAATTAGGTGTTAATACGCCGCTGTGTTAGTGATGCAGTGATAACTGAAAGTGTGAACCCGATAACAATGCTTGTGCTTATATGTCGCGTTCATGTATGTCATCGTGTTTGTGTTCATAATTACAAAGGTACGTGCTTTTGGTGTCAGTGGTTTTTGTGCCCATCGTGTGGTGATACCTGAGAGCGACATAGCCAGTGGGCAGTGCTTGTGTTGAGTTTAATTAAAGATCGTGCATACGCATTTAACCGATTGTGCTAATGCTTGTTAAAACTATGGCTTGGAGGTAACTCTGCAACATGGTGCCCTTCCAGCATTAGTGAAAGGCCTTCTGGACTTTGATGGTTATAGGCCACAGGACACAATTGCCACGCGTACCAGCTGCGCCTGTCTAAGCTGGAGCCGACCTTTCAAGACGCGTCTCCATACAAGAGCCCTAATCACGTTTACCAGGTTCCCTGACAATACGGAGCCAGGCGCAACGATGTTGTTTTCAGCAGTACGTCTTCCCAACTTCAGTCGTAATAGACGTGGGAGAGTAAGGTATAATCTCTTTCACAGAAAGACACGTTTATTGCAGCCATCCCTGCAGACCCTAAGCAATATTTAAAGGATGTATGAGCTCCCGAGTGAGACTGACGTGGGCCGCACAACGAGTTATGCCGACCTGCCCAAAAGCTACCAGAGGGTCGCTGAACTACCACTTCAGTAGTTACCTGCCTGAGATCCCTCCTTTTTTTACTTTTATATATTTTTTAACATGTAATGCTGTAATCCTGTCATGCTTTTATTTTTCTATTAGGGACGGCCGTGTTTATTTTTCTGGAATGTTCTTTTAGTTGAAAAGTCGTTTTTAAGTTATATGGTATTTAAGTATAGCTTTTAAGGTATGGTTTTCTTAGTTTTAAGTTTATTTTTAAGTCATTTAGTTTTTAAGTTCATTTCATTAGTTTAAAGCCTTTTCGAGTTTTGGTTTTAAGCTTGGGTTTGTTTAGTTTGCAGTTTTTAAATTTTTAAATTTTTTAATTTTCGTTCTTATTTTTTTATAATTATGTTTTCATTTATTTATTTATTATTTTTTGGAAGTCGTCGTCACTCGTTTTATATATTCGATTTTCGGGTAAATAACTGTGATGTAAATAAGGAAAGAACTGTCTTTGTGTTATGTCGTGCCCTGCCTGGACTTGGCGGTTTCCGTGGTGTTCGGGGACGCTGTGGTGCTCAGTGCTTGGAGAGTCAGTGTTCACGACCTGTGGAAGCACGCCGTCTGCCTAGCCTGACTTTGTGTGGTGGCAGAGAGAGACGGAGGCGGGCTGGCGGAACAATATAGAGTTTAGTTTTTTTTTTTTGTAAGTAGTACTGATAGTCGATATAATAAAGAATAAAAAACCCCCAACCACAATAATAATAATAAAATAATACTAGATATAAGACAAGAAAAAAAAATATAATCCTAATCAGAGTAATAACAATTAATAATAAGAAAATTGTATGTTCATTAGGGATATTATAATTAGATATCTCCTCCTAGTTGGTAGATTATATTATACACCATTAGGAGATTATCTATATAAATATATAAATATAAGAATATATAATATAATAGCTATATATAATACGAGAATAGTGTACATATTTGTAAGTTATCGAAGAAAAAAGTATTAAAATAGTATCATAAATATTATCCATTTCAGTAATCATACTTATGTATAATTGTTGGGTATTATATCTATTAAAATTCTATAGTACAATATAACACACACTAGTAATAATATAAAATCAATACTAAGAATCTTCATAATAATAACAACAATAATGATGACACTATATTAAAATTAAATTTATTATATCGGTATTATTGTCATATAAGTATTTTTCGATCTTGTAAAAATACAATAATAAAATTAGCATCATTAAAACAACCAAATAAGATATAGTGATATAACTACTAATTAATAAGAGTGTAAAGTCATAACAATAAGTATAGAATACTAATAAAATCAATCATAATAAATATAAATAAAAATAATAATAATAATAATACTAATAATAATAATAGTAATAAGATAATAATATAAAATCCTGTTATATTATGTTATGGCAATGTATTCCATATCTAAGTATTATTAGATTTTAATTCATCAAAAATCTCATTTTTCATTTGGTCATCATCATTGTCAAGATTAATGCTGTTTGATTTTGTGTTGTGCAGTGTATTTAGTACTTTTACTTCTAAGTCTGGAGCAGATTTAAGGCTGTTATTTTCTGTGTTTATTATTTAATTGGTAAAAGGTTTTCTTTACCTTTGAATCTACTGCAAGAGGATGAATGACCGCTATGTGTACCTATGACTTACCCTCACCGATTTACCACCATTGTGAATTGGTGTAATACGCCGCCTGTGTAGTGTGCGCAGTGATAACTGAAAGTGTGAAACCGATAACACTGCTTGGCTTCTTGTCGCGTTCAGTATGTCATCGTGTTTGGTCATAATTACAAAGTACGGCTTCGGTGTCCAGGGTGTTTGCTGAACCACGGTGGTTGATACCTGAGAGCGCACATAGGCCAGTGGACAGTGCTTGGTTGATTGTTAATAAAGACGTGCATTACGATTTAACCGATTGTGCTAAGCGTTAAAACTATGGCTGGAAGGAATCTGAACCTATGGTGGCCCCTTCCAGCATTAGTGATAAGCTTCTGGACTTTGATGGTTGAGTCCAAGGACACAACTTGCCACGCGTACCAGATTTGGTCCCTGGTCTAGCTGGAGCGACCTTTAAGAGCGTGTCCATACGAGCCCTATTCTACGTTACCAGTTCCCTGACAATCCGGAGCCAGGCGCAACTTGTTGTTTTCCGCAGTACGTCTTCCCAACTTCCGTCGTAATAGACGTGGGAGAGTTAAGGTATAATCTCTTTCACAGAAAGACAGTTTAGTGCAGCCATCCCTGCATACCCTAAGTCCCATTAAAGGATTGTATGAGCTCCCGAGTGAGACTGACGTGGGCCGCACAACGAAGTTATGACGACTTGCCCCACACAGCTCCCAGAGGGTCGTGAAACTACACTTCAGTAGTTACCTGCTGAGATCCCTCTTTTTAATTTATATATTTGTACCTGTACGGCGTATTTCTGGCATGCTTTCTTTTATTAGCGACTGGGCGGTTTATTTTTATGATGTTCTTTTAGTTGAAACGTCCGTTTTACGTATAGTTGTATTACGTATAGCTTAAGGTATGGGTTCTTAGTTTGTTTAATTTTTATAAGTACTTTAGTGTGAAGTTCAGTTCATCGTTTAAAGCCTTGCAGAGTTTGGTTTACGCTGTGGGTTGGTTTCGTTGCAGGTTTAATTTTAAGTCGAATTTCGTTCTATTCTTATCATATGTTCTTATATTATTTTTGTTTGGACGCGTCGTCACTCTTTCATATATTCCTGGATTTGCAGTCAGTACTACCGCCTGTCTCTTGTAAAGGAGGATATACTAATCCTCTTCCTTCAGATAAGATTTTGTTGCTCTGAACTTCTAGTCTGTGCCAGTTCTGAGGTTCCCTCGACCTGGCACGTACAAGGTGGGGCACACGCACGACGACCCGGAACGTTTGGTAAGGAGGCCTTGATGGAACGCCACGGTGGGGCCTCTCGCTCAGATTGTTGCTGGCCCGTCGGTGGCAAGGGGTTGTAGTGGCGTGCGTATCCTGCTAACGTCGCGAGAGTCAGACTCGACCGTTCGTAAACTGTCCCGTCCAACTGAAGATAAGTCGTCCAACGACAAAAGAGCACGGGCGATGGAAGGGGAGGGCAAATCGATGTCGGCTCATGCCATAACTTGAATAGAGTGGGATCAGAGGAGGAAGGAATGGAAAGCAAAAAAACACCGTTCATCCCCACCTCGCCGCTGACGGTGAGTGGGGGAGAAGAGAAAACCGCATGCCAGCCGCTAAAAAGGCCACCGGGAAGGGAAGAAGAGAGGGGAAAATGAACTCCATCTCTGTTCAACTGACAACCGCATCGGAATACAACAAAAAGAGAAACGAAACAACCGTGAAAGAGGTACCGGCACGAAAAATTAATGGGATTCTTATGTAAGGAAACCAGCAGAGCAGGAGACATTAACTTTTACTTCTTTCCGGTGAAACTAAAAACTGATCAGGCCGTTCCCGGCAAGCCGAATGCAGCGTAAGGGCAGAGGTGTCAATAGCATACTTATCGCAGATTTCGTAATTAGTTTTGTTGTTATATGCTGCCGCGAACGCCATGGGGTGTTTTGGAAAGCCGAGGAAATACGTAGAATTTGAAGAAAAGTGGTGCCTTTGCATGGGCGTCCAGGGAAAAATACTTTCTGGACATCAATCTCATTCAAGGACGCTACCATATAAACATAAGAATACAAGCATTGCCGATATATTTTTCAACCAGAACATTCAGAGAGATTTTGTTCTTAGGAACTGAAGTGAAAAAAAAAAAACTATTGTTAAAATATGAATAAGTGTTACTTTTTTCAGCGTGTTGCGCAAAACTCTCTTGTCTTGGATCTGTCTTTGCTTACCTTGTCTCTTGCTGGATGAAGGTGATACAGAACTCATTCTAGAGGTAGTGTGTCCCCGAAAATTTCTAGAAGTCTTTAGGCCTTTCCCTGACCCGCATTTGACGGTTGAGGTTGTATGCGATAATAGTGGAGTAACAATGATGTAGTAATAAAGAAAATGCTAATGGTTGCAATAATGAGAACAGAAAGTATCAATATATTTGACTTAACTACTACATATATTTTGACGTTTAAAATTGAAAAGGCTTTCCATGAAATTAAAAAAGTATTCTAGTCAAATTATTTTGAGCGCGCGCGTATTACAATTCCACTCTTTTACAAAAGTGATGGAATCCAGGAAGTTTGTCTTCAATTAAGGTTATTTGTGGCCAAATCATTTTTTCCATGTACTATCGATACTCGGAGTTAGCATGTTGAAACGAGTCAATAGCAGACATGCCCAAGATATGAAGAAAAAGTAATAATGGTTTTCAAGAATTATCTCATCAGCCGCAAAGACGGGAAAACTACACAATACAATAATTGTAGTGTTCAATAAGTACTAAACACACATTTTAATCTTTATATTCACAAACGAAATTTTGCGGTTGATCTCGAGTAGTAGGAGATGTCTATCGTTTCCAAACCAATTACAAAGAAAGACAGGAAATGCAAAGGGTTACAAATTTATTTGGAGGCAGGTAGACGTAGCAAACGGGATGGAGAGACTAGATAGGAGAACTCGGTACTATTTAATTTTTTTTATCATTATAGTGATATTAGTCCTTTCATATTATAATAGACCCGATATATATTATGATCCCAGAACGGCTATTTATGACAACACCATCTATTCTACTACTAAATAATCAATTAAAAGGTAATCATAAGGACTGACAGTCACTCATAACGTTACAAACGATAATACTAATAATACTGGATAATAGTAACAACAACAACAAAAACAACTATCTCATACGATATTCATAAATAGAGAAGCAGACGCAGTGGTAAGTACAGTGGATCCAAGGAAAGAAGAACTGTAATAACAGTACGTTTTATACTACCATGTATAGGAAATCAGAAATAGAGACAACAGCAAAACTAAGATATGGTGCTTAAAATTTGCCGTTTTCGGACCTTTTGGATTTTTCTTTTACCTTTTAGATATAGGACACAATCTGTCTTCGCCTCAATTATATCATCATTCTAATCATTATGATCGTGATCATCATCATTATCATCATTATCATAAATTAAATATGCATTCATTATTGCAAGGATTATCCCCATTATTGAATACTTATTCATCATATGGCAATTATATCAGTATTCTTGCAATATTGAGGTATAATATATTATTTACAATATCTAATAACAACCCAATAATAGATAGTAATAACAATAATAATAACAACGAAAACGTTTGTATAATAATATTCAATCATATTTAATTAAGTATCGTTATTACTGTATTAGTAGTTAGCATAATCTATTTTAAAATTATATACCAGTTAAAAATAATTAATAATGATAATAATAAGATAATAATATTACACAATAGTATAAACAAGTATTATTAATATATTATACATTATATTATTGTTATTATAACAGTTATAAGTTGTTTTTTGGCAATAATACTAATATTAAATACGTATACTATAAAAAATCATGATAATAAGATTAATAAGATAATAATAATGATACTAAGTCATACTATAATGATCATCCATGTTATCTAAATTTTCTTCATCATTTTCTCATTATGTCAGATTTAATAGAATTTGATATTACATTATTACAGAATAATGCCCGAATCATCATAATGAATGCGAAAATAAAACGTCATTTTCGATCTACTCTCAATTTTTTTTTTACCTTTTTTGTTATATATTGAGCACAATCGTTAGTTAATCATATTATCAAGGTATCATCATTAATCGTTATCCTTCATCTCCCATTATCATCCATATCAGCATTATTGCAATATTATCATCATTATTGCATTATATCATGATTAATCCCTTATTATGGCAGTTATAATATATATTTTTACAACTATACTAATAACAACTACAATAATAGTAATAACAATAATAATAACAATAATAAACGTTTTTTATAATATATTTATATCATTATTTTAATTAATATTGTTATTACTGTAATTATTACTATCATAATAATTATTTTTACAATTATACAACCAGGAAAAACAATAATAATGATAATAATAACAATAATAATATTAATTACAATATTATACATTAGTATTATTATTTTTTATTATTTTTACTACTTTTATTATTATACAGTTATAATATTTTTTTGGCAATAATGCTAATATTAAAGCAATAGTAATATAATAATAATATTAATAATAATAATATAATAATATAATAATATAATAATAATAATAATAATGATATAGTAATAATATTAATAATCATTAAATGTTATCCAAATTCTTTTTATTCTCACTTTTATCATCATTATTATCATGATTAGTAGAATTCTGTTAAATATTATCATTATTACCCTAATAAATAGCAGAATCATCAAATGAATGGAAAAAAACGTAATTTTTGAGTCTTCTCTCAAAAAGATATATTTCGCTAGATTTTGCCACTTTTTCGACTTTCGGAATTTTTTTTCTTTTACCTTTTTATATATATGGACACACTTCCTCTTATTATCAACATTATTATCATGATTATAATCATTATTAAAGTTATCATCATCATTATCATCATTTCATCATCATTATCATCATTATTGCAATTATTATCATCATTATTGCAATTATATCATTATTAGCAATTTATTGCAGTTATATTATATATTTTTACAACTATACTAATAACAACTACAATAATAATAGAATAACAATAATAAAACAATAATAACGTTTTATAATAATCATTTATGTCATTATTTTAATTAATATCGTTATTACTGTAATTATTACTGTTATAATAATTACTTTTACAATTATACTACCAGTAAAAATAATAATAATAACAATAATAACAATAATAATATTAATAACAATATTATAACAATTAGATTATATCATTATACTTATTATTATTATTATTGTATTTTACAGTTATATATATTTTTGGCAATAATACTAATAATTAAAGTAATAGTAATAATAATAATAATAATAATAATAATAATAATAATAATAATAAAGATAATAATAATAATAATAATAGTAATAATATTAATAATCATCAAATGTTATCTAAATTCTCTTTATTCTCACTTTTATCATCATTATTGTCATGATTAATAGAATTCTGGCAATTATTATCATTATTACCCTAATGATTGCCAGAATCATCAAATGAATGGAAAAAACGTCATTTTGGAGTCTACTCTCAAAAGGCTATATTTCGCTAGATTTTGCCGCTTTTTCAACTTTTGGATTTTTTCTTTTACCTTTTTTATTATATATGGACACAATTCCTATTATTATCATCATTATTATCATCATTATCATCATTATTATCGTTATCATCATCATTATCATCCTTATCATCATCATTATCATCATTATTGCAATTATTATCATCATTATTGCAATTATTATCATTATTATTGCAATTATACAATAAATTTTAAAAAAAAAAATAATAGTAATAACAATAATAATAAAAATAATGACGTTTTTATAATAATTATTTATATCATTATTTTAGTTAATAGCGTTATTACTGTAATTATTACTGTTATAATAATTATTTTTCCAATTATACTACCATTAAAAATAATAATAATGATAATGATAGCAATAATAATATCAACAACAATATTATAACAATTATTATTATTATTATTATTATTATACTTATTATTATTATTGTTATTATTACACTTATAATATATTTTTTGGCAATATTACTAATAATTAAAGCAATAGTAATAATAATAATAATAATAATAATAATGATAATAATAATAATAATGATAATAATAATAATAATGATAATAATGATAATAATGATAATAATAATGATAATAGTAATAATATAAATAATCATCAAATGTTATCTAAATTCTCTTTATTCTCACTTTTATCATCATTATCGTTATTACTGTAATTATTACTGTTATAATAATTATTTTTCTAATTATACTACTAGTAAAAATAGTAATAATGATAATGATAACAATAATAATATTAATAACAATATTATAACAATTAGTATTATTATTATTATACTTATTATTATTATTGTTATTATTACAGTTATAATTTTTTTTTTTTTGCAATAATGCTAATAATTAAAGCAATAGTAATAATAGTAATAATGAAATAATGTAATAATGATAATATGAATAATATAATAATGATAATATTATAAAATAATAATGGTAAATAAAATAAGGATAAAGATATAATGATATAATAATGATAATAGTAATAATAAAAACATCAAAGTTATCTAAATTCTCTTATTCTCACATTTATCATCATTATTGTCAAGATTAATAGAATTCTAGTAATTATTATCATTATTACCCTAATAATTGCCAGAATCATCAAATGAATGGAAAAAACGTCATTTTGGAGTATACTCTCAATAGGCTATATTTCGCTAGATTTTGCCGCTTTTTCGACTTTTTGGATTTTTTTTTTTCTTTTACCTTATTTTATTAATATGGGGAAAAATTCCTTTATTTCTCTTATTATCATATTTTCATCATTTTATCCTATCATCATCATTATTTCATTTTCATCATTTATCATCATTATTGCAATTTTTATCATCATTTTCAATTATTTTTCATTTATTGCAAATTTTGCAGTTATAAATAAAATTTTTAAAATATAAAATAAAACACAAAATATAGTAATAAAAAAATAATAAGTTTTTTTAATAAATTTTTTATATCATTTTTAAAATATCGTTATTACTGAATTATTTATGTTTTAAAAAATTATTTTTACAATTATCTACCAGTAAAAAAAATAATAATGATAAAAATAAAAATAATAAAATTAAAAACAAAAAAAATAACAATTACTATTATATTATTATACTTTTTTTTTTCATTATTTTTGTTTTATTACATTTTTTTGGGATGATACTAATAATTAAAACAATAGTAAAATAAAAAAAATAATAATATTAATGGAATAATTAATTTAATAATAAAAAATATTTAAAAATAATAAAAATAATAAAAATAAAAATAATAAAAATAATAAATAATGATAATGATAAAAAGATAAAAATAATGATATAGTTAAAAATATTTTAATCATCAAAAGTTATCTAAAATTTTCTTTATTCACTTTTATCTCCTTTTTGTCATGATTATAGAAATTTTGGGAATTATTATCTTATTCCCAATAATTGCAAACATCAAAAGAATGAAAAAAAAGCATTATGGAGTCTACTCTCAAAAGACTATATTTCGCAGATTTTGCCGCTTTTTTTGACTTTTTTGGATTTTTTCCTTTTACCCTTTTTTATTATTATGGACATAATTCCTTATTTTATCATTTTTATCATGATTATATCATTATTTTGTTATATCTCATTATCTTTAATTTTCATCATTATTTTCATTTTTATCATTATTGCAATTATTATCATATTATTACAAATTTTTATCATTAATTGAATTTTTGCAGTTATGACATAATTTTTTTAAAAATATCTAAAAAAAAAACAACACAATGATAATTAAAAAACAATAATAATAACAATAAAACGGTTTTTTTTAAAAAAATTTTTTTTATCATTTTTTTAATTTTTACGTTATTACTGTAATTATTATGTTATAATAATTATTTTTTAAATTATTACCGTAAAAATAAAATAATGATAAAAATAACAATATAAAATTTAAAAAAAATATTATAAAAAACTATTATTATTATAACATTATTATTATTTTTTGTTATTATTACAGTTTTTAATTATATTTTTGGCAATAATACTATAATTAAGCAATAGTAAAAAAATAATAAAATAATAAAAATTTAAAAAAATAATTTTTAAAAAATAATTTTTAATAATAAAAATAATATTAATAAAAAAAAATGGGGATTATAAGATAAAAATAAAGATAAAAGAAAAATATTTTAATCATCAAATGTTACCCAAAATTTTCTTTATTTTTACTTTTATCTCATTATGTCTGATTAAATAAATTCTGGGAAATTATCATTTTTACCCCAAAAATTGCCCAAAACTCAAAAGAATGGAAAAAACGCCATTTTGGGGTCTACCTCAAAAGGGTTTAAATTTTGCTAAATTTTGCCCTTTTTCGACTTTTGGGAATTTTTTTTCTTTTTCCTTTTTATTATACTGGACACAATTCTTTTTTATCATCATTTTATCATGATTACATCATTATTATCGTTATAATCCATTATCATCCTTTTTCCATTATCATATTATTCCAAAATTTTTTACATTTTGCAATTATTTCATTATATTGCAAATTTTGCAGTTTAAAAAATTTTTTTACAATATACTAAAAAACAAATAAATAATAAAGTAAAAACAAAAATAAAAAGAAAATAAAGTTTTATAAAATTTTGTCTCATTATTTTAATTAATATGTTATTAGTGTAATTTTATGTTTAATATTTATTTTACAAATTTACTACCCGTAAAATAAAATTTATAATAATGACAATAAAAAATTTAAAAACAATATTATAACAATTAGTATTTTTTTTATCTACTATTATTATTATGTTATTTTTACAGTTATAAAATATTTTTTTGGCAATAAACTAATGATTTAAAGTAATATAATAATAATAAAAATAATAAAAATTATAATAATAATAATAATAAAAAAATAATAATAATAATAATAATAATAATATTAATTTAAACATCAAAGTTTTCCAAATTTTCTTTTTTCTCACTTTTTCATCTTTTTGTAATGATTTGTAAATTTTTAATATTATCATATTACCTAATAATTGCCAGAATCATCAAGAAAAGGGAAAAACGTATTTTTGGTTACTCTCAAAAGGCATATTTTTGCCCAATTTTTCCGCTTTTTCGCTTTTTTGGGTTTTTTTTTTTTTTTTTTTTTTTTTTCACTATATATGGACACAATTCCTGTTTTTATCACATTATTATATGACTATCATCTTATTACGTTTCATCTCATTATTCCCTTTTATTATAATCACATCATTTCATCATTTTTGCAATTATTATCATCATTATTGCAATTTTTCATTATTATTTCAATTTTTGCAGTTATATATATATTTTCACAACTAACTAATAAAAATACAATAAAAATAGTAATAATAACAACAAACAATATTTTTTGGCAATAATACTAATAATTAAAGTAACAGTATAATAATAATAATAAATAATAATAAAAATTTAATAATAATATAATAATAATAATAATAAAAATAATAATAATAATAATAATAACAATAATAATAATATAATAATAATTAATAATAATAAATGATAATGATAATAATGATAATAATAATGATAATAGTAATAATATTAATAATCATAAAATGTTATCCAAATTCGCTTATTCTCACTTTTATCATCATTATTGTCATGATTAATAGAATTCTGGTAATTGTTATATTTTTACCCAAATAATTGCAAATCATCAAAAAATAAAAAAAAAACGCCTTTTTGGGTCTTCTCTAAAAAGGGCAATATTTCGTAGATTTTGACGCTTTTTTCGCCCCTTCGGGATTTTTTTTTTTTTTACTTTTTTATTATTAGGACACATTCCCCTTTTTAAACATTATTATCATGATTATCATCATTATTATCTTTATCACCTCATATCATCTTATTATCATCATCTTACCATCATTATTGAAATTTATTATATCATTTATTGCAAAATTTACATTTTTTTGAAATTATTGCATTTATAATATAATTTTAAAACCATACTAAAACAATACAAAAAAAGTAATAACATAATAATAAAAATAAAAACGTTTTTTAATAATTTTTAATCATTATTTTAATAACACGTTTACTGTTTATTACTGTTAAAAAATTTATTTTTAAATTTACATCCAGTAAAAATATAATAATGAAATAATACAAAAATAATTTTAAATAACAATTTATAACAATTATTATTTTTATTTTTAAAACTATTATTTTTTTTTTATTATTTTACATTTTGCAAAAATAATATACCATATACATGCACACACGCCAAACCCAAAACCACACACACATATGTATATATATACCTTAAAAAAGGTATATACTATATTATATATTATACATAGTTTTTAAGTATATCTATCATCTGTCTGTCTTTAATATTTTTATATATATATATAATATATATATAATTTCTATCTATTTTTTCTATCTATCTATCTTTCTTTTTCCTATATACTGCAGTAGAGATCTATTATATGTATTAATATAAGTAAACACAAAAAGTGTTTTTGTTTTTTTTTGGTTTGCTTTGGTCTTTTTCCCCATGTGTGTGTGTCCTAATACATAATAAAATTTTATATATATATATATATATATATATATAAATATATAATTATATATATTATTATATAATACATTTATAGGGAACAAAATATATGTATAAAATTTTAACGTTTTACTATCTTTTCTATTTTTAATAATCCCCCCCCCCCAAAAAAAAATATTATATAAAAAAATAAAAAAAAAAAAAAAAAAAAAAACATATATATTTTTATATATAATTAAAATAAAATTTTTTAATAAAAATATATAATACTATAATAAATATAAAAATTTTATATATATATATATATATATATAATAAATTATTGTGTGGTTTTGTGTTTTGTGTGTGAGTGTGTGTTGGTGGTATGGATATTATATGTTATATATATATATTATATATATTATATATATTATAAATACATATATATACATATATAAAACAATATACATATATACACATATATTCATATATAAACTTTATATATACATATTATACATATATATATATTATAATATATACATATATATGCATATTATAATATATAATCATAAATATATAATATAATTATATATAAAAAAAATACAATTATACATAAAGCTTTTATGGTTTCCCCATAGGCGTCGAACAGTAAATACGAAAGGTAGATAATAGGGCCGTGAATAATTTCATGTTTATTCGCAAGTTTAAAGAGATCACTTTCTCTATCATCAGTCGAAATATGAACCAAAAAATTATGCTTTAGCAATAGAACAAATAAATTCAGATTTTGTTAAATTAAAAAAAGATATCAAAAAACAACAAAAGTGAGAAAAAATGAGAAAAACAAAACGGATGGGTATATAGTACAAAAAATATATAAAATGGAGAAAAAAAAAAAAACAAAAAAACATTGGAAAAAAGTTTTGAAAAAAAACCAACGGGGTGATAGGCGGGGGGAGGACAGCGCTAACTAAAAACAAGGGGAGCGGTAGCGTTATTTTAAGCTCCGGTTTCATCTTCGGGTCAGAAAGATTCCGAGATCATGAGGGTTGACGGGGGGATGAGAGGATAGAATTTTAAAGTCTTGTTGGGAAAAAGGGTGATTGGTGAAGTGCTCTCTTAGGGGGAGAAAAATGGTTGCTCACGGGAGTCCGTCAAAGACTTGCCTTTGTGTTCCATTTCGGGGCAGAACCATCGTGAGGGGTTTCCCCAGTACCTGATTGGCTTTTGGACGGTAAAAATATACTAATTAACAATTAAAGTGGGATTTCGTAGGCTTTTTTAAGAAATTTGATATGTTAGAATTCTGAAAACAAAAGTAATTTTTTTTTGCGGGTATTTGTTTTGTAGGACTTTTTAATTGAAAATTTTTTGTGCATATATTGTGCATATAGCATGAAAATTGTCTGTATATATGTTGTATATATTATGTATACATGTATTTTTATTATGATTATATTGTATGTATATATGTATAATATATATATTTGTTTGTTGTATATATATTTATTAGGAATGGGAATATTAAAATAATTAAAAATAAATTTTTAGATCTTATATATGATATAATATATATATATTTTTATAATTTATATATATATTATATATAATATATATAATATTAAAGTAAAAATTTTTATAATATATATTTATATATATATTATTAATTTTTTTATAATTATTTTTATATAAAAACTATTATACCAACAAAAAAAAAAATATTATATATATAAAAATTATTATATAATATTTTATATAAAATATATATAAAACAAACAAACAACAAACAAAAAACACAACAAAAATTATAATTTATATTAAATATATATAATATAATTAATATTAATAATTTTACATTTAAAATAATAATTATAAAAATATAAAATATATAACTATATATACATAATATACATATAAAATATATAATATAAAATATTATATATATAAAATATTATATATATTATATTATATATATATATATTATACCTATAAATAACAAATAACAATAAAAATAAAATTTAAATTTTTAAAAAATAATTTAAAAAAAATTTTTTTTAATATTTTTAAATTTAACAATAATACCTAACCCAAACCTAACCAAACAACCCAAAAACCCACCCAAGCCCATCCTAAACCCAAAACCCCAAAATAACCAAAAATAAACCCAAACCAACCAACCTACCTAAACCAAACCCAAACCCAAAAACCAAACCAAAACCCAACACAACCAAAACCTATCCTAAACAACCAAACTAAACCCAAACCAACCAAACCTAAAAAAACTCACCAAAACCCAATCCTAAAAATAACCAAAACCTAACCTAACCTACCAAAACCCAACCCAAACCCTACCTAAACTAACCCAAACCTAAAAATAAACCTAACCCAACCTATCCAAAACTAACCAAACCCAACCAACCTACCCAAAACCCAACCCAAAAATTCCAAACCTAACCCAAAACCCAACCTAAACCCAAACCCAAACCTAACCCAAACTTATCAAAACCCAACCCAAAACCCAAAACCCAAACCTATCCTAAACCTAACCCAAAAGTAACCCAAACCAACCAACCTCCCCAAACCCCCCAAACCAACTAAACCTAAACCCAAAAACCTAACCCAAACCTAACCCAAAAAATAACCTAAACTTAAATAAAACCAAACCAACCTAAAACCCAAAAATATCCTAAAAAACCAAAAATATCCTAAACCTATCCCAAATAAAAATGCGCATTGCATTATTCCTCTTTTATAAAGAAAAACCTCACATCTGAAAGGATTTTTAAATTGCCAAAACAATTTCCCCCGAGTGCCCCCGGGGGTGAGCGAAAAATTTGCTGTCATTTCCAAATTGAGTAGACAGGGAAAAGTCATGGGGGAGTAAGATCAGTTGCACACTCCTTTTTAGTGGGTCGTGTCATGGTTGGTTTAGCACTGGCCCCCCGGGTTTTTACTCGAGTGACCAGGTTTGATCCTGGTCAGGGGGGGTTGTTATTTTTCGATATCAATGCGGCTTGCTTATCCATCTTTCATAAAATTAAACCCCAGGCATCTGAATAGATTTGAATTTCCAAATCAATTTCCCGGTGCCCACGGGGAAATGACGAAAACTTGCTGTCATTTCTCAAGTATAGTAGACAGGGAAAGTCTAGGAGCAGTAAGATCCTATTGCACACTCCTTTTGTGGGCGGGGCATGGTTGTTTTGCACTGGCCCTCCCGGTTTCTACTCGGAGTGACCTAGGTTGAGTCCTGGCAGGGAGGGTTTTTATTTTTCGATTCAATGCGGGATTGATTTTTCCATTTTCATAAAAATACCCAGACATTTACAAGGTTTGAATTGCCAAAAAATTTTCCCCCGATGCCCCCGGGAGGAGGTAAAAAATTCGCTTCATTACTAAATATGAGTAGACAGTAAGTTATGGACTAGTAAGTCCCAGTTGCACACTCCCTTTTTGTGGGTTGTGGCATGGTTGTAATTTATTTTAAATTATTAAATTTTATTTTATTAATTATATATATTATAAAATATATGTAAATTATAATTATTATCTTCCATCAATTTTTGGGTATTGTTTATTATAAATTTAAATTAATCTATATATAAATTATAAATTTTTATTTTAAAAAAGGTTTTTACATTTTTTATAATTATAATTGAAAATTTTTCAGGTGTTATTATTATAAAAACAAAAATTAAAATTTTAAACCATTTTATAAATATATTTTAAAATTTGAAAAATTTAATAAATCAAAATTTTAATTTTTCAAATATAAATGTTCTACAAATATTTAAATTTATATTAATATTATTTAATTATTTATTTTTACCCCTTTTTTTGAAAAATAAGTTCTTAAAAGCTTTTTTATATATAATATTTATTATTAATTTTAAAAATATATAAATTAATAAAATTAATTAAAAATTTCAAGAGTGAAATATTAAATTTTTATTATAATATATAAAAATTAAATATAAATACCACCCCCTTTTGGGTTTCATTTTTCCCTGTCGGTTTCTTTTCCATTTGGTGTGGGGTTTATTATATAATATTATTATTATTTTAATAAAATTATAATATAAAATTTAACCAAACAAACCACCCCCACCAATATAAATTCTATTTCTAATATATACATAGCTATATAAAAATCTATGGAAGTTTTATTATGGATTACACTTATAATAATATTAATTTAATTATTTATATATATAATATTTATTTATTTATAATAATCAATATATATATAATTAATATATATAAATATAT
>NC_051399.1:25545420-25547920 GCF_015228065.2 Penaeus monodon
TAAATAAAATATGATCCTAATCATAACTAATGAAAAACTACATACCAAAGTAAAAACTAACCTACTAAACCAAACCTAACCTTGCCTTACCTAACTAAACCTACTCTAACCTAACCTAGCTAACATAGTCTAACTGAACTTGAACTAACGTCAACATACATCAGCTAATCAAACCTACCTATACCTAACTTCACAAACCCAAACCCAACCTAACTGGACATAACATAATCTAACCTAACTTAACTGAACCTAACCTAAACTAAATGAAACTGATTTAACGAGATTTAACCTAACCTAATTGAACCTAACGTAACTATACCTAATTCAACCCAACCTTTTGTCCTCCTTCGCAGGCATTTTCGCCCGCAGAGAGACGGGCTCCTGGAGGAGGCAGCTGATCGCAGGACCGGAGCTTTTCCAGGCTGCTGTGCCCCCGCGGGTCATGCACCGCTGACCCAAACGCGCTCGCGAAAGGCCTCTGCACTCCGGTACTCCCTCGCTCCCCACCCCCTGTCTCTCTCTCTTTTTCCTTCTCTTTCTCTCTTCAACTCTCTTGCTCTTACCTTTCTCTTTATCATTCTCTTTCTCCCTTTCTCTCTCTCCTACCCTCTTGATTTTTCATTTTTTCGTATCGCTATTCACTCCTCAGTCTCTCTCTCTTTCTCTTCTCTCCTCTTTCCTCTCTTTCCTTTCCTTCTCTCTCTTCTTTATCGCTCTCTTTCTCTCTTCTTTATCTTTGTATATATATATATATATATATATATATATATATATAAATATATATATATATTTCTTCTTTCCCCTCTTCAAATTCTCTATCTCTCTTCTATACCGTTCCCTCTGCTTCTCTATATTCCAAGGAAATATCGTAAATTTGAATATGCTTGATATAATCGTTATTTTAGGTTAGGTTAGGTTAGATTTTGATTAAATAGGTGTGGTAGATCTAGGTTAGATTTGGTTAGCTTAGTTAGGTTAGTTCTATGTTATATTTGGTTAGCTTAGTTAGATTTTGGTTAGGTTAGGTTAGGTCTACATTAGATTTGGTTAGGTTAGGTTAAGTTAGGTTTTGGATAGGTTGCTTTTAGGTAGGTAGCTTATTTTAGGTTAGGTTGTAGTTAGATTAGGTAGATTAGGTTTATTTTATATTTCGGTTAGGTTTAGGTTTGATTAGGTTAGCTTAGGTCTAGTTAGATATAGGTTAGCTAGGTAAGGGTTAGGTTAGTTTAAAATACGTTTATGTTACGTTAGGTAACGTAAATTTAAGTTGGGTTGGGTTAGGTTAAGTTAGGTTAGTTTAGAATGGCTTGGTTAAGTCAGAATTGTTCGGTTAGGTTATAACCATAAGGATAGGTTAGGTTACATTTACATTAGTAGGTTAGATTAGGTTTAGGTTAGGTTAGGTAAGATTCGAAAGATTAGTTAGGTTAGGTTTAGGATAGATTTCGGTTAGATAAGTTTTGGTTGGGTTAGGTAATGTTTAGATTGGGTTAGGTTTGGAGTAGGTTTAGGTTAGGTAAGGCCAGGTTTAGTTTAAGTTAGGTATGGTTTAGGGTAGTTTAGATTACGTTTAGATTAGAATCATAAAGTTAGGAAAGGTTAGAAATATTAGGGTAGAATCGTTATTTTAGTTTTGGTTATGTTAGATAGGTTGGATTGGGTTAGGTTTAGCTTAGGATAGATATGGGTTAGGCTAGTTTAGGTTACATTTAGGTTAGACTGTTTTGGTTAGGATCGTTAAGATGTTTAGAAAGGGTTAGAAATATTAAGTTAGGGCTCAATCGTTAATTTAGGTTAGGTATAGGTTGGTTTAGGTTAGGTTAGATATGGGTTAGTTTAAGTGACGCTTAGGTTAGGATCGTTGGGTTAGGCTAAAATCGTAAGGTTAGATTAAGCTAGGATCATAAGGTTAGACTAGAATTGTTACTTTATGTAGCTAAGGTTTAGGTTAGGTTCGGAAAAGTTTAGGTTAGGTTACGTATAAGGAAACAATTGACATTTATAAGTATTAATTTTAGGACCTTTGGAAAATGCATTTTGAGTATTCATTTAGGTATAAGGAAACACTAAACTTCTAGCAATGTTGACTTTTGAACCTTCGAAAAATGAACCTTGTATTGAATAGTGAAAAATAATTTTCTTTTCTAATTCACCTAAAAGCACGTTCAGTAATTGTATAGAATGATTCTGCGTTTAAATATTTTCCGTTCTACATGACCTTTGTTTATCCTTTTAATAATCGGACATTGTGTTTTCTATGATGACTGCATTATTCACTTTCTTCGTATGTTTCTATCCCCAATAAAAGAAAAAAATGTTAACCATATATTATTGACGTTATATATATATATATATATATATATATATATATATATATATATATATATATATATATATATATATATATACACACACATGGACATTCATGATTAAATTTCGTAATATAACAACAATGCCTTGCAGAAGTATAGATCTGTGCAAGAGGATATATATATATATA
>NC_051399.1:25555420-25560420 GCF_015228065.2 Penaeus monodon
CTCGAACAAGTGGTATGGCAAAGTGACCGATTATCTGGCAGAGTAAGACCAGGTGAGGCATACCTACGCGCATGCGCATTACAATAAGGGGGTACGAGGAAAACTTACTTTCAACAAAGAAAATAAACATTTAAATATACATCCTTAATATGTATAAATTTTCGCAATATTTTAGTAGTACTTAAAAATCGGATTAACAAGGTCTTCATTACCCAATATCACAACAGTAAACAATCTAATTTATACATCAAGGTAAATATGTTATTGAATACCTTTACAATACCCCATAACCAAGCATAAAATCTAATGATTTTATGTCATTTACATAACATTTACTTAACACAGCGGCTCAGAACGTCCGCACCTACATTTTCTTTACCTTTTTAGTATTGTATTCTATATGAATAACCTGTAATGCTAGACCCCATCTCATTAATTTTCCATTTGAATTTCTCATGTTCTGAGATAAATTAAGGGCTGTTGGTCAGTTTCAAGTACAACTCCTTACCATAGATGTAAGTTTTAATTTGTTGATAGCCCAAACGATTGACAAACATTCCTTTTCAATAGTTGCAAAATTCTTTTCCCTATCAAGTAGCTTTCGGCTAGCATAAACTATAGGCATCTTTGTTCCATTATGTTCCTGAAGCAAAACCGCCCCAATGCCATTCTCGGAAGCATCACACCGTAAGAAAAAGGTCTTCGAATAGTCAGGAAGACACAGGATTGGTTATCCGAGATTTTGGATTTAACTCAAGAAACTAGAAACTTGTTCATTGTTCCAATTCAGTTTATTACTTGAATTCTTCTTCAGTAGCTCATTCATAGGAGCACTAATGTAGCAAATTTTGGTATGAATTTTCTATAGTATGAAATTGTTCCAATAAAGATCTTAGTTCCTTTTTGGTATCTGGCAAAGGCATTAACTCAATAGCTTTAATTCTGTCTTCAGGTGGTTTAATAACATTCTCTCCAAGAACAACCCCAAGATAATTCATTTTATTATACCCAAAGAAGCACTTACTTATACCAGCCGTTAAGCCATGCAATCGTAATTTATTCAGCAAACACCTCAGATCCTGCAAATGATCAAACCAATTAGAATTGTGTATTACAATGTTATCAAAGTAACAATTTGTATTTCTCAAACCAAAAATCACTTTTCTCATCAGTCTGACAAACGTTGCACATGCGGTTTTGAGTCCAAATGGCATCATTACAAATTGCATAAGTCCTCTGTTGGTGGAAAATGCAGTATATTTCTTAGATTCTAAAGATAGAGGAATCTGCAGTAGCCTAATTTAAGGTCTATCTCGGTGAAATATTTATCTTTTACAAAGTTACCCAGGGCTTCATCAGTTGTGGGCATGGGTTCACAATCAAAAATTGTAATGTCATTCAGCTCCTGAAGTCGATACAGAACCTATAAGTTTGATCGCGTTTTCTTACGAGAACGACCGGTGAACAATAAGGTGTACAGATGGCTCTATTATGCCAAACTCAAGCATCTTGTCAACTTCCATGTTGAAAACATCAATCAGATTATAAGGTATAGGATAAGGTTTCTTACAAACGGGGTTAGTGGTCTCAAGCTTGATTACGTGTTCTATAGACTTTGTATGACCTGGCTTGTCAGTGAAAACATCAGGGTATGCAGAAATAAGAACATTTATGTCGTCCTTTTGTTGGGCACTCAGATCACCTACATTTAAGATTCGCTATTTGTTAATTCCAGATACATAGTTTCATTTATATTATCACAATCATTTTCATCCACAACGCATACATTAATAACTTTGTTCATAGGTGTTTCATCGCGACGGAAGTATCGCTTCAGCATATTTATGTGAAAAAGCTTATTCTTTCCACGCATTTTGATGGTATAATCTACTCCTTATTTTTCACGCTTATGACTGGATAAGGCCCTTTCCCATTGCATAATCATCTTATTGTGATCAGTAGGCAAGAGTACAAGCCCCTCGTCATTCACCTTTAACCTGCGATTTCTAGATTTAAGGTCATAATAGCTTTTATAAGTCTTGCTGCTTATCTCGGCTTGGGAAACGGCCAGTTTTGCAGTTTCCTCTAATCTGGATCTTAATTCGGTTACATATTGATAAGTAGACTTTACTTCCTTATCGATCTCGTCATTAGACCAAAGTTCATGCAAAATAGTAAGCGGACCTCTGATTGGTCTTCCATAAAGGAGTTCAAATGGAGAAAACTTCAGCGAATCGTTCGGGATTTCCCTGTAAGCGAAAAGAACGGCGGGAAGATATCTATCCCAGTCTCGTGGATGGTCAGAGCACAGCTTCTTAATCATTGCTTTCAATACTCCATTCAGACGTTCAACCGCGCCATTGCAACTCGCATGATACGGGGTTGTGTACAGAGCTTTAACTGACAGCAGTCTATGAATCTCGGCCATTAGGTCTGATCGAAACTGAGTTCCGCGATCCGACAAGATTCTTTAGGGATGCCAACCCGAAGAAAATCTCAACTAAGCTTTCTGCGATAGTCACGGTGTCTATGTTCTTTAGACAAACTGCTTCGGGGAAACGCGTAGCATAATCTATCATAGTCAGGATGTATCTGTGTCCGCGGTCGGAGCAAGGTGATATCGGACCGACAAGGTCAATAGCGACACGTGAAAATGGCTCGGAAATGACGGGAATAGTTTTCATCGGCACCCTCTTAACGCTGCCTTTGTGCGAAACTTTCTGGCAGATGTGACACGATCTGCAATAACGCTTGATATCTGCTCCTGCTCCAGGCCAGAAGAACTTAAGGAATATCTTATGGCTAGTTTTCCTGTGTGAAAAGTGGCCAGCTGTTAAAGAATCATGAGCAAGATTTAATATTTTACTTTTATAAATCTCAGGAACAATCAGTTGCTTTCTACCCTTTTCATGATCGAATTTACTTCTAAGCAAATTCTATAGATTAACCCATTAATTATTTCATATTTCACTGCCCTATTCTTAACATTGTCTATTTTCCCTGTCTTTACCTTTTCCCTAATTGACTTTAATGTAGGGCATGTATTCTGAGCATTAATGACGTCACGTTTACCGATATCAAGTTGCGACACTGCGGGACACTTCAGAGGCTTACGTTCTTCAGATTGTTCCGTCATTGCACGAGTCTCCACCCTCATAACAGTCGCAAGCAATGTAGAACGGACATCATTACGTACCTTAGGCAAATGATTCGGAGAGTTAGAAGGGGGGGGAGCGAGGATCTTCCGACGATTCGAAAGGATCAAGATCAAGATTGGCAGGTTTGGAGTCAGGCGGGATTTTAACACCTGGAACGAGTCCAATTAATATGTCTGCAAATTTTATAGGCGCTGCTATGGCATTAACCCAGCCGGTAAAGAACTTTGACTTAATAAAACACCTTATCTGAGGAAAATAATTAGAAATTCCCAAGTAATCATACACCTTCACGAGTTTCCCATATTTGTAATTTGATGGCACGAGACTGTCCTTCACAACAATTGTAGAGCAACCAGAATCCAACATTACTTCAGCTCGTTTATTGAAAACACACCCATTATCATCAATTATACACCTGTTTGGTTTAAGTTCCGACTCAAAAACAAAGTTAACTTTGCTAGTGCTTATTTTCTTATAATTTCTAGGATTTTCAGGACATTGAGGCCTAATGTGACCAGCCTTACCACATCCATGGCAAATTAGTTCACTATCCTTCGTTACATTAGTCTTACTTTGCTGAGAAATCCTCTGCGATCGACCGCGAAAGTTATGCGCACTCCTGTATCGTTCCGCAGCCTCTGCCATTTCGGTAGCACTATTATAATGATGTTCTTTTAAGAAAAACCCCTTAAATCAGCACTGCAATTATTAAGAAGCTGTTCTCTTGACCAAGAAGTCGAAAAGTGAATTATAATCCTTATCAATATCACTCAAGGAAATCCATCTGTCTAAGTACTGCTCCATTCGAACTACCATTTGAATGTAAGATTCTTTCTCCCCACATTTACTCTCCCTGAACAAACGTCTGTACCTATCGGCATCCACCGAGTAAGCTCTGAGTAAAGCTTCTTTCAACTTCTCGTAGTCTTTCACCGTCTCGTCAGGTGAAAGTATACGTATCATTATACGTATACTTTCAACGCATGGCCTCTCAAAACTGATCCTAAATACACGTGATAATCTTGTTTATCCCATTTATGTAGAGCAGCTAACCGCTCAAATCTTTGCAAATAGCTATCTATCTCATCTTGGCCATCGTGAAAAGTAGGCAATCGGAAATTATCATACATTTGAAGAGATGTACTCTTACTTTCGGCATTAGAACATGATAACTGGGCCATAGCCAGTTCGTGAGAGCGGCGCTTATCGGCCTCTTCTAATTCTAATTCTAACTTTTTTATCTCTCGTTCAGAAGCTCGCTCCTCGCGTTCGTCTCTTGCTTGTTCATGTTCTAATAATCTTTCAATAACTTCAGGATTCAAACCGAAAGCCTGAGCTTCTCTCAAAATATCAGTTACTGACTTCATGTTCAGTTTCGAACAAACAAAAAGTGAGTAACCGAAGTTAACATATAATGAGCGTAATTAATAAAATACCACAAATAACTAGGAGAACATCTCCCAACGTGACATCCACAGCACAATACAAGGCTGATAATCACAGTTACGAGGCACGAGTATTTAGCAGTCACTCGACCCTTACACGCAACTAAGTACGGGAAGCGAATACGACTTCCAAACATCGAAACTATAGGAGACACAGCGAAAACAATTTTCTCATTTACACACGAGAAAATACACTGTCACTATAGTTAACGATAAACATCACTTGCCTCACCTGCACCTCCCTTCTGCGCATGCCCGTGGTTTACAAGCACTCACCAGTATCATCACCACGACAAAGTCGTTTCCTTAAAAGATATACAATGTATTAGACTTAGATAAGAAACCCCTTTTAATGAAGCGAACATATAACCAGGAATGTAACAGTCAATGACGACAC
>NC_051399.1:25572920-25597920 GCF_015228065.2 Penaeus monodon
GATTAACCTAGGTTCGAGTCCTGGTCAGGGAGGGTTGTTATTTATCGATATCAATGCGGCATTGCATTATTCCATCTTTCATAAATATACCTTGGTACATCTGACTTAGGATTTGAATTGCTAAATCAATTTCCACCGAGTGCCCACGGGGAGTGAGCGTAAAACTTCGCTATCATTACTCAAGTACAAGTAGATAGGTAATGTCTATGGACCTAGTAAGATCCTAGTTGCACACTTCTTTTAGTGGGTCGTGTGGCGCGGTTGTTTTAGCACTTGCCTCCGGTTTCATACCCGGAGTGACCTAGGTTCGAGTCCTGGTCAGGGAGGGTTGTTATTTATCGATATCAATGCGGCATTGCATTATTCCATCTTTCATAAATATACCTCGGTACATCTGACTTAGGATTTGAATTGCTAAATCAATTTCCACCGAGTGCCCACGGGGAGTGAGCGTAAAACTTCGCTATCATTACTCAAGTACGAGTAGATAGGTAATGTCTATGGAGCTAGTAAGATCCTAGTTGCACACTCCTTTTAGTGGGTCGTGTGGCGCGGTTGGTTTAGCACTGGCCTCCGGTAATAATGATAATAATTACCAGATTTGTATTAATCATTATTATATTATTATCATTATTATTATTTTTATTTTTATTATTATTATTATTATTATTATTATTATTATTATTTTTATTATTATTATTATTATTATTATTATCATTATTATCATAACCTAACTATACGTAACGAAACGTAACCTAACCAAATCTAACCTATTCAAATCTATCCTAACGTAATATAACAAAACGCAATGAAACCTAACGTAACTTAACCTAACCAAGATACTAGGCAGGTAGATACACAAATAAATAGATGGGCCGGTGAGAAGGCTGACTAGCAAGAAAGATGGGTAGGTTGATAGATAGACAGATACGTAGGTAGGTTCGTAGGTAGGTAGTAGATAACTAGATAGGTATGTAACTAGAAGTGTAGGTAGGAAGGTAGGTAGATAGCCAATTATCTAACTGGACATATAAATTATACAAATATACATACTTATACACACAGAAACACATGCAAATATAAATAGATAAATAAATAAATGGATTATATATATACATACATACATATATACACACACTGTACATATACACACACATACATATGTATGAATAAATATCTATCTATCTATTTATCTACGAATCTATCTATCTATATAAATATGTGAGTGTATGTATGTATGTATTTATTTATATCTATCTATGTATCAATGTATATATATACATACACACACACTAATATATATGTATATGTACATATATGTATTTTTTTCATATATATGTGTGTGTATGTGTGTGAGTGTATGTGTGCCTCTGACCCCGCCCACCTCTCATGCTGGCTACACCCCCAACAGCACGAGGCTCCGCCGCCTCGGCGCCTCTCTTCCCTCAGCCACACCTCCAACAGGCACTAAGCTCCGCCCTCACATAGAGGCTCGACCAATGGCATTCCCAAGGAGGAGGGGGAAGTGAGGCTCGACGAGGAAGGAGGCCCGCCATTGGATCATCCAGCGGGAGTCTTCTCCCATTGGCTGGAACGACGACGCTGCTCGAGGGCGCAGCCGGAGACTCGGAAGGAACAGAAGAAGGGAAGAAGCGATCCAAATAAGACGAAGCAATAAGGGAAGAATGAGACAAAGAAAAAGGAGAAGACGAAAAGGGGAAGAAGCGATCCAAAGAAGACGAAGCAATAAGGGAAGAATGAGACAAAGAAAAAGAAGGGGAAGAAGCTATCCAAATAAAATGGAACAATAAGAAGAGAATAAGATTAATAAAAATAATAATAATAAGAGAATAAGTTGAATAATAAGAAGAACAAAAAAATGGAATAATATATATATATATACATGCATATATATATATATTTTATATATATATATATATATATATATATATATATATATATATATATATAATATATGAATTGTAAGAAAAAACAATACATGAAAACGAAAAAGATAAGAATTAAGAAAAAAAAGAAAAAAATAAGAAAGTGAAGAATTTTGAGAAGCATAAAAACAAGATTAAAACATAAGCTGGAAGGGAAGCGAAAATCAATAATTTGAGATTTGATTGCAAAAATAACTAGAAATATATAATGAACAATGAAATAATATCTACGGTAGTAAAAAAAAAGAAATAGATAAAATAAAGGAGAAATTCAGTAACAAAAGATATTGAATAAATGATAAGTACAATAGTGTCAATAATAAAACAACAACTAATTACCAAATAATAAATACAACACTAAAATGATAAAATATAAACAAATAATGAATACAATCATGAAAATGGTAAGTGAATAAATAGCAGATACTATAATAACAATACATTTAAATTATGAATGAATAACAAACATAATAATCAAAAATTATTATAAAATATAGTAAATGAACAATAAATGATGATAAATATAACTTATTCGCTTATCATTATCCTCTCCTTAATAGTGGGGATTAATGAGGGTAATTAGTGCCCCGGGCGGATCAAAATCATCTGCTGAATGGAGGATTAGACATATAACCGTAATGATAAATTAACAAGGATATTCATTATTAACGGAAGCAATTGTGTATCATCAATCGTCCAATTACGTAATTTCAGCTGTTGACTGAAATCAAACGATTCAATTTAATAATAGAATTATCAATTTTCAAATTTATTCATTTTAACTGATTAGTCATCATGTAAAATAATAAACTCTAAGATCAAAATATACAAACAAAATCAATAATTAATACATGACTCTCTAATACAAGGTTTTTTCATGCGAGAGTCACAAGGAAAAATACATCAATATGGCAACCAGAATGACAGAATGAATGCCAGAATGACAATATTGCAACCAGAATAACAATATAACAAACAAAATGACAATGTGGTAGCCTGATGAATGGCAATATGACAACCAGAATGACAATATGGCAATCAAAATGACAATTATACTACCAGTAAAATAATAGTAATGATAATAATAACAATATTGATATTAATAACATATCATAACGACTATTATTATTATTATACTTATTCTTATTATTGTTGTTATTATTGTTTATTTTTTTTGGGGGGTAATAATACTAATAATGAAAGTATAATGATTTTTTTTGTGGGTTATTATTATTTATAATGATAAATAATAATAATGATAATGATAATAATAAAATTACAATAAGAATAAGAATAAAATAATAATAATGATAATAATGATAATAATAATAATAATGATAATAATAATAATAAAATAATAATAATAATGATAATAATCATAATAAAATAATAATAATAATGATAATATTGATAATCATCAAATCATCAAAATTCTCTTTATTCTCATTTTTTCATCATTATTGTCATGATTAATACAATTTTGGTAATTATTATCATTATTACCCTCATAATTGCCAAAATCATCAAAGAAATCGAAAAAACGTCATTTTGGAGTCTACTCTCAAAAGGCTATATTTCGCTTTTTCGACTTTTGGGAATTTTTTTTTTACCTTTTTTATTACATATGGACATAAAAACTATTACATGATATCATCATTATAATCGTTATCATCATCATTATCATCATTATATATATATATATATATATATATATATATATATATTCATCTTTCTGTCTCTCTCTTTCTTTCTCTCTGTCTCTTTTATTTCTCTCTCTATCTTTCTCTCTACCTCTACCTCCTGCTCTCTCTGTCTCCCTCTTGCTCTTTGTCTCTCTCTCCCTCTCTCTCTTCATCTTAGACATTTCGCTTGCTCCTTTTGACCTCTCTCTCACTCCTTCTTGTTCTTCCTCACTCTCTCTCTCTCTCTCGTTCTTGCTATCCCTCTGCTTTTTTTTTGTTAGGTTAGGTAAGATAAGGATAAGCTGGGTTGAGTTTATTGGGTTAGGTTATGTTAGTTACGTTAAATTAGAATCATAAGTGTAGTTTAGGCTAGAAACGTTGTATTATGTTAGGTTAGAATATTATTTCATGTTAAAATGGTTAGATAATGTTAGAACAGTAAGGGTTGGTTATGTTAGAATCGTTATTTTGGGTTAGGTTAGGTTAGATTTTGATTAAATAGGTGTGGTAGGTCTAGGTTAGATTTGGTTAGCTTAGTTAGGTTTAGGTTAGGTTAGGTTAGTTCTACGTTAGATTTGGGTTTGCTTTGATGGTTTGGTTAGGTTAGGTTAGGTCTACGTTAGATTTGGTTAGGTTAGGTTTAGAGTAGGTTAGGTTTTTGGATAGCTGTGGGTGGGCACCACGGCGGGTAAGGACTAGGTTCAGCCGAGTCAGCACCAGCTGACCAACGTGAGCGAGTCGGCATTAGTCCCACACAGGCCGGGCTCCCTTCATGGCATAGCCCGGGAGAGGCCAAGCTTCGCATATCGGACTTATCCTTGTATCCTTTCCTCTTCAGAACTGAGGATGGAATCCAGGTGGATTCGAAACGGTAGTCTCATTTTCATGAATCTAGTTTTGTATTGGGGGGTTTTGTTACACACACACACACACACACCACACACACACACACACACACACACACACACATATATATATATATATATTTATATATATAAAATATAATATAGTTTTATATATATATACATATATATATAATATATATTTTATATAGATATATATATATATATATATCATATATATATATGTGTATATCCATATAAAATCTATCCTAGTATAATTTATATAGCTTTTGTATGCATATGTATTTTTTGTAAATATGTATATTTTATATTGTGTGGTGTGTGTGTGTTTGTTTTGTGTGTGTATCATATATATATATATATATATATATATATATATATAATATATATATATATATATTATATACACACACAAATTGAGAGAGAGAGACACAGACAGAGAGAAAAAGTGAGATATCCCTGCATATATATGTGTGTATTTATATGTATATATATTTATATATATATTAAAATATATATATATT
This sequence comes from Penaeus monodon, assembly GCF_015228065.2. Lineage (NCBI taxonomy): Eukaryota > Metazoa > Arthropoda > Malacostraca > Decapoda > Penaeidae > Penaeus > Penaeus monodon. The sequence goes on from NC_051399.1 coordinate 25,577,936, forward strand.
ATATATATATAATATATATACCCATCTATACGAACATTATTTATATATATATAATATATATATATTATCTTTTATATATATTATATATATATAATATATATATATATATGTATATATATTTATTATATATATATATATATATATATATATATAACAAATACACACAAATCTGTATAGAGAGAGATAAGTATATATATATATATACATATATATATATATATATATATATATAATATATATATATATAATATTTTATATATATTTTATATATACAACCATGCCACACGACCCACTAAAAGGAGTGTGCAACAAAGGATCTTACTAGCTCCATAGACGTTACCTGTCTACTCATACTTGAGTAATGACAGCGAAGTTTTACGCTCACTCCCGTGGGCACTCGGTGGAATTGTTTTGGGCAATTCAAATCCTATGTCAGATGTCCTGAGGTATATTTTATGAAAGATGAATAATGAAATGCCGCATTGATACGATAAATAACAACCCCCCCTGACCAGGACTCGAACCTAGGTCACTCCGAGTATGAACCGGAGGCCAGTGCTAAACCAACCATGCACACGACCCACAAAAAGGAGTGTGCAACTAGGATCTTACTAGCTCCATAGACTTTTACCGTCTACTCATACTTGAGAAATGACAGCAAAGTTTTACGCTCACTCCCCGGGGGCACTCGTGAATTGTTTGGCAATTCAAATTCTATGTCAGATGTCCTGAGGTATATTTTTATAAAAGATGGAATAATGCAATCCCGCATTGATATCGATAAAAAAACAACCCTCCTTGACCATGACTCGAACCTAGGTCACCCCGAGTATGAAACCGGAGGCCAGTGCAAAACCAACCATGCCACACGACCACTAAAAGGAGTGTGCAACTAGGATCTTACTACTCCATAGACGTTACCTGCCCTACTCATACTTGAGTAATGACAGCGAAGTTTTACGCTCACTCCCCGTGGGCACTCGGTGGAAATTGATTTGGAAATTCAAATCCTATGTCAGATGTCCTGAGGTATTTCTTATGAAAGATGGAATAATGCAATGCCGCATTGATATTAGGATAGGTTTAGGATATGTTTAGGATATGTTTAGGATATGTTAGGGTTAGGTATGGTTTAGGTTTAGGTTAGTTTAGGTTAGGTTTAGGTTAGGTTTTGGTTGGGTTTTTTGGTTAGGTTTAGGTTAGGTTTGGGTTAGGTTTTGGTTAGGTTTGGGTTAGGTTAGGTTTGGGTTAGGTTTAGGATAGGCTTGGTTAGATTTGGGTTAGGTTTTAGGATAGGATTAGGTTAGGTTTGGTTTTTTAGGATAGGCTTGGTAGGTTTGGGTTAGGTTTAGGTTAGATTTAGGATAGGTTTGGGGTTGGGTTTTGGGTTAGTTGGGGTTAGGTTTAGGTTAGTTTTGGGTTTAGGTATGTTTGGGTTTTGGGGTTGGGTTTGGGTTGGTTTAGGATAGGTTTTAAGTTAGGTTTCGGTTAGGTTTAGGATAGGTTTTGGTGAGATTTGGTTTAGGTTTAGGTTTGGTTTTTGGGTTTTAGATTTGGTTTAAGTTAGGATAGGTTTGGTTAGGTTGTGTCGGGTTTAGGTTCGGTTTGGGATAGTTTTGGGTTAGGTTTAGGTTAGGTTTAGGATAGACTTGGGTTAGGTTTGTGTTAGGTTTGTGTTAGGTTTGTGTTGGGTTTTGTGTTAGGTTTAGGATAGGCTTGGGTTAGGTTTGGGTTAGGTTTGGGTTAGGTTTGGGGTTAGGTTTAGGTTTGGTTTGGGTTAGGTTTGGGTTAGGTTTGGGTTAGGTTTGGGTTAGGTATTATGTATACATATATACATATATATACACATATATACAATATATACCATATATACATATATATACATATTTATACATATATATTTATATGTATTATATGTATATTTATTTTGTATATATAAAATTATATATATATATAAAATATATATATTATATATATATATATATTTATATGTATTTATGTCCCTATTGTATATTATGTATATATTTTGTGTATATATATGTATATATTTATATATATATGTATATCTATATGTTATATATGTATGTATATATATCTATATAAAATATATTATATATATATATATATATATGTGTGTGTGTGTGTGTGTGTGTGGTGTGTGTGGGGTGTGTGGTGTGTGTCTGTGTTTCTATATATATTGCTGTATTATAAATATATAAAAATTTTATATATTATACATATATATATTATATATTCATATATATATTATAAATATACATATATATATTATATATTTATATATATATATATATATACATATATAAGTATCTATAAATTCATTTTTATATATACTTATATATCTACCTTTCCATCTATATATCATATATATATACATACATATATAATATGTATATATATATACATATATACATACATTATACATACATATATACATACATGTACATACATATATCCCATACATTATACAGACATTATACATGCATATAGCCAGATATATGCACACATATATGCAATTACAAACGCTCCTACAAAAAAATTACCCGCAAATAAAATTCACTTTTGTTTTCAGTAATTCTAACACTTTTGCAAATTTCTTAAAACCCTACGAAATGCCACTTTAATTTGTTTTTCCAATGTAGTATATCTATTTACCTGTCCTGACTGCCAAGTTTAGGTACATCGGGTCAACCTCACGATGGTTTTTGTCACCGCATAATGGAACACAAAGGCAAGTCTTTTTGTACGGGGCTACCGCTGAGCAGACCCATCCCTTTTTCGGCCATAAGAGAGCACTCTCACCAACACTCACCCTTTTCTCCAACAGAGACTTTAAAATTCTATCCTCTCATTCCTCCCGTCTAGACCTCATGTTCTCGGAATCTTTGCTGATCCGAAAAATGAAACCGGAGGTTAACATTTACGCTACCGCTACCACCTTTTTCAATAGTTAGCGCTGTCCATCCCCCTGCCTATCACCCATGTTGGTTAGTTTTTTTCATAGCTTTTTTCCAATGTTTTTCGTTTTTATTGTTTTTTCTCCATTGTATATACTTGTTTGTACTATATAAACCCAACCTGTTTTTTTTTGCTCATTTTGCTCACTTTTTGTTGTTATTTGATACTTCTTTTTGAATTTAACAAAACCTCTGTTATTTTTTTAGTTCTATTGTCTAATGCATTTTTTTTTTTGGTTCACTATTGCGTCACTGATGATAGAGATAGACTGATCTCTGAAACGTTTGCGAATAAACATGAAATTATTCACGGCCGTATTAGTCTACCTCTTCGTATTGGGCTGTTCGACGCCCATGGGGAAAACCCATAACGACTTATATGTATACATATGTATTAAATATGTATATATATGTATATATATATGTATATATATTGAATATATATGTATTATATATGTATATATGTATATATATATGTATATATATGTATATATGTATATATATATATATATATATATATATATATATATATACATATATATATCCATACACACACACACACACACACACACACACACACACACACACACACATAATTATATATATATATATATATATATATATATATAAACATATATATGATATATATATATATATATATATATATATATAGTATATATATATATATATAAACATATATATGTATATATATATATATTATATATCTATATATATATATATATATATATATATATAGATATGTGTGTGTGTGTGTGTGGTGTGTGTATGTGTGTGTATATATACATATATAGATATATGTATATAGATAGATACGTATACATATATATACATATATGTTGGTATCCATATAAATGTATATATATATATATATATATATATATATATATATATATATATATATATATATATATATATATATATATATTCATGTATTAGGACACACACACATGGAAGAAGACACACAAGCAAACACAGAAAAAACAAACAGACACATATACATGTGTTTACTTATATATATAGATACATATAGATAGATACATGCATACATAGACAGATATATAGGTAAATAGAAAGATAGATAGATAGAAAAATAGATAGAAATATATATATATATATATATATATATATATATATATATAAAGACAGACAGATAGATAGATATACTTAAATACATATGTATACATATATACATAGATAGATATATACCTTTATATAGGTATATATATACATATGTGTGTGTGTGTGTGTGTTTGTGTGCGTGTGTGCATGTATATGTGTATATCTATTGTTGCAAACTGTAATAATAATAATAATAATAATAATAAGTATAATAATAATAATAATAATTGTTATAATATTGTTATTAATATTATTATTGTTATTATTATCATTATTATTATTTTTACTGGTAGTGTAATTGTAAAAATAATTATTATAACATAATAATTACAGTAATAACGATGTTAATTAAAATAATGATATAAATAATTATTATAAAAACGTTATTATTGTTATTATTATTGTTATTACTATTATTATTGTAGTTGTTATTAGTATGGTTATAAAAATATATATTATAACTGCAATAATTGCAATAATAATGATAATTATTGCAATAATGATGATAATAATTGCAATAATGATGGTAATGATGATGATAATAATGATGATACTGATGGTGATAACGATAATAATGATGATAATCATGATAATAATGATTATAATAACAGGAATTGTGTCCATATATAATAAAAAAGGTAAAAGAAAAAAAATCCCGAAGGTCGAAAAAGCGTCAAAATCTAGCGAAATATTGCCTTTTGAGAGAAGACTCCAAAAGGACGTTTTTTTCCATTTATTTGATGATTCTGGCAATTATTAGGGTAATAATGATAACAATTACCAGAATTCTATTAATCATGACAATAATGATGATAAAGTGAGAATATAGAGAATTTGGATAACATTTTATTATTATTATTGTTATTATTATTATCATTATTATTATTATTATTATTATTAATATTATTATTATTATTATTATTATTATTACTGTTACTTTAATTATTAGTATTATTGCCAAAAAATATATTATTGTTGTTATTATTACTATTATTATTGTAATTGTTATTAGTATAGTTGTGAAAATATATATTATAACTGCAATAATTGCAATAATAATGATAATTGCAATAATGATGATAATAATTGCAACAATGATGATAATGATGATGATTATAATGATAATGATGATAATGATGATGATAACGATAATAATGATGATAGTCATGATAATAATGATGATAATAACAGGAATTGTGTCCATATATAGTGAAAAAAGGTAAAAAAAAAAAAAATCCCAAAGTCGAAAAAGCGCAAAATCTGGCGAAATATAGCCTTTGAGAGTAGACTCCAAATGACGTTTTTCCATTCATTTGATGATTCTGGCAATTATTAGGGTAATAATGATAATAGTTACCAGAATTCTACTAATCATTACAATAATGATGATAAAAGTGAGAATAAAGAGAATTTTGATAACATTTGATGATTATTATTATTATTATTATTATTATTATTATTATTATTATTATTATTGTTATTAAAATTTTTATTGTCATTATTATCATTATTATTATTTTTACTGGTAGTATAATTGTAAAATAATATTATAACAGTAATAATTACACTAATAACGATATTAATTAAAATAATGAGACAATAATTATTATAAAAACGTTATTATTCTTATTATTATTGTTATTACTATTATTATTGTAGTTGTTATTAGTATAGTTGTAAAATATTATATTATAACTGCAATAATTGCAATAATAATGATAATAATTGCAATAATGATGATAATAATTGGAATAATGATGATAATGATGATGATAAGGATGATAATGATGATTATAACGATAATAATGATGATAATCATGATAATAATGATGATAATAACAGGAATTGTGTCCATGTATAATAAAAAAGGTAAAGAAAAAAATCCCAAAAGTCGAAAAGCGGCAAATTTAGCGAAATATAGCCTTTTGAGAGTAGACTCCAAAATGACGTTTTTTTTCCATTCATTTGATGATTCTGGCAATTATTAGGGTAATAATGATAATAATTACCAGAATTCTATTAATCATGACAATAATGATGATAAAAGTAAGAATAAAGAGAATTTGGATAACATTTGATGATTATTAATATTATTACTATTATCATTATTATTATCATTATAATCATTATTATCATTATTATTATTATTAATATTATTATTATTATTATTAACATTATTATTATTATTATTATTATTATTATTATTATTATTATTATTACTATTGCTTTAATTATTAGTATTATTGCCAAAAATATATATTATAACTGTAATAATAACAACAATAATAATAATAAGTATAATAATAATAATACTTATTGTTATAATATTGTTATTAATATTATTATTGTTATTATTATCATTATTTTTATTTTTACTGGTAGTATAATTGTAAAAATAATTATTATAACAGTAATAATTACAGTAATAACGATATTAATTAAAATAATGATATAAATAATTATTATAAAAACGTTATTATTGTTATTATTATTGTTATTACTATTATCATTGTAGTTGTTATTAGTATAGTTGTAAAAATATATGTCATAACTGCAATAATTGCAATAATAATGATAATAATTGTAATAATGATGATAATAATTGCAATAATGATAATAATGATAATAATGATGATAATGATGATAATGATGATAATGATGATGATAACGATAATAATGATGATAATCATGATAATAATGATGATAATAACAGGAATTATGTCCATATATAATAAAAAAGGTAAAAGGAAAAAAATCCGAAAAGTCGAAAAAGCGGCAAAATCTAGCGAAATATAGTCTTTTGAGAGTAGACTCCATAATGACGTTTTTTCCATTCATTTGATGATTCTGGCAATTATTAGGGTAATAATGATAATAATTACCAGAATTCTATTAATCATGACAATAATGATGATAAAAGTGAGAATAAAGAGAATTTAGATAACATTTGATGATTATTAATATTATTACTATTATCATTATTATTATCATTTTTATCATTATCATTATTATTATTATTATTATCATTATTATTATTATTATTATTATTATTATTATTAATATTATTATTATTAAAATTATTATTATTACTATTAATATTATTATTTTTCTTATTATTACTATTGCTTTAATTATTAGTATTCATGCCAAAAATAACTGTAATAATAACAATAATAATGATAGTAAGTATAATAATACTAATAGTAATTGTTATAATTTTGTTATTAATATTATTATTGTTATTATTATCATTATTATTATTTTTACTGGTAGTATAATTGTAAAAATAATTATTATAACAGTAATAATTACAGTAATAACGATATTAATTAAAATAATGATATAAATAATAATTATAAAAACATTATTATTGTTATTACTATTATTATTGTGGTTATTATTAGTATATTTCTAAAAATATATATTATAACTGCAATAATTGCAATAATAATGATAATAATTGTAATAATGATGATAATAATTGCAATAATGATGATGATAATGATGATAATGATAATAATGATGATGATAACGATAATAATGATGATAATCATGATAATAATGATGATAATAACAGGAATTGTGTCCATATATAATAAAAAAGGTAAAAGAAAAAAAAATCCAAAAGTCGAAAAAGCGGCAAAATCTAGCGAAATATAGCTTATTGAGAGTATACTCCAAAATGACGTTTTTTCCATTCATTTGATGATTCTGGCAATTATTAGGGTAATAATGATAATAATTACTAGAATTCTATTAATCTTGACAATAATGATGATAAAAGTGAGAATAAAGAGAATTTAGATAACATTTGATGATTATTTATATTATTACTATTATCATTATTATTATCATTATTAATCATTATTATTATTATTATATTATCTTTTTTTTAAACTTAAAAATTTTTTATTACTAATTGCATTTAATTATATAGCATATTTGCAAAAAAATATATATAACTGTAATAATAACAATAATATTATAAGTATAAAAATAAAAATACTAATTGTTTTTAATATTTTTAAAATTAAATATTATTTTTTGGGGATCATTATCATTATTCTTTTTTTACAGTAGTATAATTGGGGAAAAAAAATTTTTTAAAACAGTATAAATTCAGTAATAACGATAAGGGCGAAAAATTTGGAAGAAAGAAAATTTGGGAAAACATTTGTGGATTTCATATTATTACTATTATCAGTTTTATTATCTTTATTATCATTTTTTATCTTTATTATTATTTTTTATCTTTATTATTCTTTATTACCCATTTTATTATTTTATTATTATTTTTACTATTGTTTTAATTTTTAAAAAATAATATTCCAAAAAATATATTATAAGTGTAAAAAAAAACAATAATAATAAAAGTATAATAATAATAATAATAATAAAATTGTTATAATTTTTGGTTGTTGATTTTTATTTTTGCAAATTCATTTTTCTTATTATTTTTTTAAATGGAGTATTTTTTTTTTGGGAAAAAAAATTTATTTAACAGTAATAATTCCCGTAATAACCCCCTTTTAAACTAAAAAAAATGATAAAATAAAAAATTATTAAAAAACGTCATTATTTTTTTATTATTTTTTTATTACTATTATTATTGTAGTTTTTTATTATTATATTTTGTAAAACTATATATTATAACTGTAAAATTCCCCAAAATAATGATAAAAATTTTGGCCAATAATGGATAAAAATTGCAATAATGATGATAATGATAAATAAATAAGGTGATAAGGGATGATGAAAAAGATAATAATGATGATAATGATGATAAAATGATGAAAAATAAAAAGGAATTTGTGTCCATTAAAAAAAGAAAAGGAAAAAGAAAAAAAAATTTCCAAAAAGTTAAAAAACCCGGCCCAAAATCTTAGCGAAATATCCCCTTTTGAGATTTGACTCCAAAATGACGTTTTTCCCATTCTTTTGATGATTCGGGGCCAATTTTTTGGGGTAATAATGATAATAATTGCCAAAATTTCTTATTTCATGACAAAAATGATGATAAAAGTGAGAATAAAAAAAGGAATTTTAAAGATAACATTTGATATTTTTAATATTATTCCCTTTATTATTATTTTTTATTATCTTTATTATTATTTTTAAATTAAATTATTTTTATTATTATTTTTTATTATTACTTTTAAACTTTAAATTTTTAGTATTATTCCCAAAAAAAAATATATCATAACTGTAATAATAACAAATAATAATAATAATAAGTATAATGATAATAATACTAATTGTTATAATATTGTTATTAATATTATTATTGTTATTATTGTTATTATTATTATTTTTACTGGTAGTATAATTGTAAAAGTAATTATTATAACAGTAATAATTACAGTAATAACGATATTAATTAAAATAATGACATAAATGATTATTATAAAAACGTTATTATTGTTCTTATTATTGTTATTACTATTATTATTGTAGTTGTTATTAGTATAGTTGTAAAAATATATAATATAACTGCAATAATTGCAGTAATAATGATAATAATTGCAATAATGATGATAATAATTGCAATAATGATGATAATGATGATGAAATGATGATAATGATGATGATAACGATAATAATGATTATAATCATGATAATAATGATGATAATAAGAGGAAGTGTGTCCATATATAAAAAAAAAGGTAAAAGAAAAAAAATTCCGAAAGTCGAAAAAGCGGCAAAATCTAGCGAAATATAGCCTTTTGAGAGTAGACTCCAAAATGACGTTTTTTCCATTCATTTGATGATTCTGGCAATTATTAGGGTAATAATGATAATAATTACCAGAATTCTATTAATCATGACAATAATGATGATAAAAGTGAGAATAAAAAGAATTTGGATAACATTTCATGATTATTAATATTATTACTATTATCATTATTATTATCATTATTATCATTATTATCATTATTATTATTATTATTATTATTATTATTAATATTATTATTATTATTATTACTATTGCTTTAATTATTATCATTATTATTGTTTTTCCTGGTTGTATAATTGTAAAAATAATTATTATGATAGTAATAATTACAGTAATAACAATATTAATTAAAATAATGATATAAATAATTATTATAAAAACGTTATTATTGTTATTATTATTGTTATTACTATTATTATTGTAGTTGTTATTAGTATAGTTGTAAAAATATATATTATAACTGCAATAATAATGATAATAATGTTAATAATTGCAATAATGATGATAATAATTGCAATAATGATGATAATGAAGATGATAATGATGATAATGATGATGATAACGATAATAATGATGATAATCTTGATAATAATGATTATAATAACAGGAATTGTCTCCATATATAATAAAAAAGGTAAAAGAAAAAAAATTCCAAAAGTCGAAAAAGAGGCAAAATCTAGTGAAATATAGCCCTTTGAGAGTAGACTCGAAAATGACGTTTTTTCAATTCATTTGATGATTCTGGCAATTATTAGGGTAATAATGATAATTATTACTAGAATTCTATTAATCATGACAATAATGATGATAAAAGTGAGAATGAAGAGAATTTAGATAACATTTGATGATTATTAATATTATTACTATTATCATTATTATTATCATTATTAATATTATTATCATTATTATTATTATTGCTATTACTTTAATTATTAGTATTATTGCCAAAAAAATATATTATAACTGTAATAATAACAATAATAATAATAATAATAATAATAATAATAATAATAACTGTTATAATATTGTTATTAATATTATTATTCTTATTATTATCATTATTATTTATTTTACTGGTAGTATAATTGTAAAAATGATTATTATAACAGTAATAATTACAGTAATAACGATATTAATTAAAATAATGGTATGAATAATTATTATAAAAACGTTATTATTGTTATTATTATTGTTATTACTATTATTATTGTAGTTGTTATTAGTATAGTTGTAAAAATATATATTATAACTGCAATAATTGCAATAATGATGATAATAATTGCAATAATGATGATAATGATGATGATAATGATGATAATGATGATGATAACGATAATAATGATGATAATGATGATAATAATGATGATAATAACAGGAATTGTGTCCATATATAATAAAAAAGGTAAAAGAAAAAAAATCCCAAAAGTCGAAAAAGCGGCAAAATTTTTAGCACCCATTCTTATGTTTTTCTGTTGCTCTATTTCTGATTTCCTTATTGCATGGTAGTAGTAAAACGTAGCTGTTATACATTTCTTTCTTCCTTGGTTCCACTGTACTGTCGTCATTAGCATTCGTCTATTTATGAAATACTCGTATGATAATGGAGTTGTTGTTGTTGTTGTTGTTGTTGTTGTTGTTGTTATTATTATTATTATTATTATTATTATTATTATTATTATCGTTTATATCGTTATTATTGACTGTCATCATTATTATTACCTTTTAATTGATTATTTATGTAGTAGAAATAATAGTGGTAGTTGTCATAATAGCAGTTCTGGTATCATAATGATATAATGGTGGTATTAATTATAATAATGATAATAGAAATAATAATAATAAAAAAAAAAAAGTAATAATAATGATACACGAGTTTCTCCTATCTAGTCTCTAAATCCACGTTTTCTACGTCTACTGCCTCCAAAGAAAATTGTAACCTTTGCATTTCATGTCTTTCTTTTAATTGGTTTTGGAAAAGATAAAGACATCTACTACTGAGTCAACCCAGCAAAATGTTTCGTTTGTAGGAATATGTAAATAAATGTGTTTTTAGTATCTGTATATGAACACTACAATTATTTTATTGTTATTTTTTCCTCGTCTTTGCTTCTGTGATGAATTCTTGAAAACCATTTATTTTACTTTTTTCTTCATATCTTGGGCATGTCTGCTAATTGAAGCGTTCAAAATGCATAAACTCCAAGTATCTGATAGTACCAGGGAAAAAAAGTGATTTGGCAACAAATAACATTAAAATTGAAGACAAAAGGCTATTCCTTTAATCCAGACACCTTTGTAAAAAGAGGGGGAATTTAATACGCGCGCGCTCAAAATAATATTGACTAGAATACTTTTTAATTTCATGGAAGAGCATTTCAAATTTTACAGCAAAATATGATGTATGGGATTAATTCAAAATATATTGATACATTTCTGATTATCATTATTGCAACCATTATCATTTTCATTATTACTATCATCATTGTTACTACTACTATTATCAATATACAATCAACCATCAAATGCAGGGTCAGGGAAAGGCCTAAATACTTTCTAGAAAGTTTTCTGGAACACTTACCTCTATAATGAGTTCTGTATCACCTTCATCAGCAGCAAAGAGAAAAGGGTAAGCAGAAGAATCAGAGTCAAAGACAAGAGAGATTTTGCGCAACAGCGGCTGAAAAGAATAGTACACTTATTCATATTTATACAATGTTTTTTTTTTTTTTCACTTCAGAAGACCAAAAGCTCTCTGAATGTTCATGGTTGAAAGAATATAGCTGCATGCTTGGTAATTCTTTATAGTTTATATAGTACTCCTTGCATGAGATTGCTGGTCCAGGAAAGTATTTTTCCCTGGTGACCCATCTAAAGCACCAACTATTTCTTCAAATTCTACGTATTTCCTCGGCTTTCCAGAAACACCCCATGGCATTTCGCGGCAGCATGATAACACCAAAAATAATACGAAATGCTGCGATAAAGTAATGCTAATTGACAACTCTGCCCTTACAGCTGCATTCCTGCATTGCCTGGAACGGCCTGACAGTTTTTGTTTCACCGGGAAAGAGTAAAGTTAATGTCTTCCTTCTCTGCTGGTTTCCTTACATAAGGAATGCCATTAATTTTTCTTCCCTGTACCCTCTTTCACGGTTGTTTCTTTTCTCTTTTGTTGTATTCCGATGTTTTTCAGTTACAGAGATTGGAGTTCATTTTCCCCTCTTCCCTTCCCTGTGTCCTTTTACGCGGCTGGGATAAGCGGTTTCTCCCCACTCCCCGGTCAGCGGCAGAGGTGGGGATGAACGGTGTTTTTTGCTTTCAATTCCTTCCTCTCTTCTAGCCCACTCTATTACAGATTTGATGGCATGAGCAAGGACATCGAGTTTGCCCTCCCTCTTCCTCGCCCGTGCTCAGTTTGTCGTTGACGACTTATTCTTCAGGTTGGACGGGACATTTTACGAACTGTCGGAGTCTGAGCTCTCGCGACTTTAGCAGGGATACATCACGTCCACTACAACTCCCTTTGCCAACCGAGCGGCCAGCACAACTGAGCGAGAGGCCCCAACAGGTGGCGTTCCAGGCGAAGGCCTCCTTAGCCAAACTTCCGGGTCGTCGGGCGTGTGCCCACCTTGACGTGCTCAGGTCGAGGGAAACTCAAGGAACTGTCAGCAGACTAGAAGTTCAGAGCACAAAAATCTTATCTGAAAGGAGAGAGGATTAGTATATCCGTCCTTTACAAGAGACAACAGGTAAGTACATGACTGCAAATCTCAGGAATATATAGAACGAGTGACGACGACTTCCAAAAAAAAAAAAAAAAAAAATAAATAAAACATAATTATAAGAAAATAAGAACGAAAATTAAGAAACTTAAAATTAAACTTCAAACTAAACAAACCCAAAGCTTAAAACCAAAACTCGAAAAGGCTTTAAACTAAATGAAATGAACTTAAAAACTAAATGACTTAAAAGTAAAACCTTAAACTAAGAAAACCATACCTTAAAGCTATATTTAAATACACATATAACTTAAAACGGAACTTTTCAACTAAAAGAACATTCCAGAAAAAATAAACACGGCCAGTCCCTAATAGAAAAATAAAAGCATGACAGGATTACAGCATTACATGTTAAAAGATATATAAAAGTAAAAAAAGGAGGGATCTCAGGCAGGTAACTACTGAAGTGGTAGTTCAGCGACCCTCTGGTAGCTTTTGGGCAGGTCGGGCATAACTCGTTGTGCGGCCCACGTCAGTCTCACTCGGGAGCTCATACATCCTTTAAATATTGCTTAGGGTCTGCAAGGGATGGCTGCAATAAACGTGTCTTTCTGTGAAAGAGATTATCCCTTTTACTCTCCCACGTCAAATTACGACTGAAGTTGGGAAGAACGTACTGCTAAAAAACAACATCGTTGCGCCTGGCTCCGTATTGTCAGGGAACCTGGTAAACGTGATTAGGGCTCTTGTAGGGGAAAACGCGTCGGGAAAGGTCGGCTCCAGCTTTAGCAGGCCAGCTGGTACGCGTGGCAATTGTGTCCTGTGGCCCTATAACCATCAAAGTCCAGAAGGGCCCCTTTCACTAATGCGGGAAAGGGCCCCACCATGTTGCGGGAGTTACCTCCAAGCCATAGTTTTAACAAGCAATTAGCACAATGGGTTTAAATGCGTATGCACGATCTTTAAATTTAAAACATCAACACAAGCACTGTCACTGGCTATGTGCGCTCTCAGGTATCACCACACGATGGGCACAAACAACCACTGACACCGAAAGCACGTACTTTGTAATTATGAACACAAACACGATGACATACATGAACGCGACATATAAGCACAAGCATTGTAACCTTTGCATTTCATGTCTTTCTTTTAATTGGTTTTGGAAAAGATAAAGACATCTACTACTGAGTCAACCCAGCAAAATGTTTCGTTTGTAGGAATATGTAAATAAATGTGTTTTTAGTTATCTGTATATGAACACTCAATTATTTTATTGTTATTTTTCCTCGCCCTTTGCTTCTTTTGATGAATTCTTGAAAACCATTTATTTTACTTTTTTCTTCATATCTTGGGCATGTCTGCTAATTGAAGCGTTCAAAATCCCTAAACTCCAAGTATCTGATAGTCCCAAAGGAAAAAAAGTGATTTGGCAACAAATAACATTAAAATTTGAAAGACAAAAGGCTATTCCTTTAATCCAGACACCTTTGAAAAAAGAGGGGGAATTTAATACGCGCGCGCTCAAAATAATTTTGGGACTAGAATACTTTTTAATTTCATGGAAAGAGCATTTCAAATTTACAGCAAAATATGATGTATGGGATTAATTCAAAATATATTGATACATTTCTGATTATCATTATTGCAACCATTATCATTTTCATTATTACTATCATCATTGTTACTACTACTATTATCAATATACAACAACCACCCAAATGCAGGGTCAGGAAAGGCCTAAATACTTTCTAGAAAGTTTCTGGAACACTTACCTCTATAATGAGTTCTGTATCACCTTCATCAGCAGCAAAGAGAAAAGGGGTTTAAGCAGAAGAATCAGAGTAAAAAGACAAGAGAGTTTTGCGCAACAGCGGCTGAAAAAAATAGTACACTTATTCATATTTATACAATGTTTTTTTTTTTTTTTTTCACTTCAGAAGACGAAAAAGCTCTCTGAATGTTCAGGGTTGAAAGAATTAGCTGCATGCCTGGTAATTCTTTATATTTTTATATAGTAACTCCTTGCATGAGATTGCTGGTCCAGGAAAGTATTTTTCCCTGGTGACCCATCTAAAGCACCAACTATTTCTTCAAATTCTACGTATTTCCTCGGCTTTCCAGAAACACCCCATGGCATTTCGCGGCAGCATGATAACACCAAAAATAATACGAAATGCTGCGATAAAGTAATGCTAATTGACAACTCTGCCCTTACAGCTGCATTCCTGCATTGCCTGGAAGGGCCCCTGACAGTTTTTGTTTCACCGGGAAAGAGTAAAGTTAAGTCTTCCTTCTCTGCTGGTTTCCTTACATAAGGAATGCCATTAATTTTTCTTCCCTGTACCCTCTTTCACGGTTGTTTCTTTTCTCTTTTGTTGTATTCCGATGTTTTTCAGTTACAGAGATTGGAGTTCATTTTCCCCTCTTCCCTTCCCTGTGTCCTTTTTACGCGGCTGGGATAAGCGGTTTCTCCTCACTCCCCGGTCAGCGGCAGAGGTGGGGAGAACTTTGTTTTTTTGCTTTCAATTCCTTCCTCTTCTACGCCCACTCTATTACAGATTTGATGGCATGAGCAAGGACATCGAGTTTGCCCTCCCTCTTCCTCGCCCGTGCTCAGTTTGTCGTTGACGACTTATTCTTCAGGTTGGACGGGACATTTTACGAACTGTCGGAGTCTGAGCTCTCGCGACTTTAGCAGGGATACATCACTTCCACTACACTTTGCCAACCGAGCGGCCAACACAACTGAGCGAGAGGCCCCAACAGGTGGCTTTCCAGGCGAAGGCCTCCTTAGCCAAACTTCCGGGTCGTCGGGCGTTGGCCCCCTTGACGTGCTCAGTCGAGGGAAACCAAGGAACTGTCAGCAGACTAGAAGTTCAGAGCACAAAAATCTTATCTGAAAGGAGAGAGGATTAGTATATCCATCCTTTACAAGAGACAGCAGGTAAGTACATGACTGCAAATCTCAGGAATATATAGAACGAGTGACGACGACTTCCAAAAAAAAAAAAAAAAAAAATAAATAAAACATAATTATAAGAAAATAAGAACGAAAATTAAGAAACTTAAAATTAAACTTCAAACAAACAAAACCCCAAAGCTAAAAACCAAAAAACTCGAAAAGGCTTTAAACTAAATGAAATGAACTTAAAAACTAAATGACTTAAAAGTAAAACCTTAAACTAAGAAAACCATACCTTAAAGCTATATTTAAATACACATATAACTTAAAACGGAACTTTTCAACTAAAAGAACATTCCAGAAAAAATAAACACGGCCAGTCCCTAATAGAAAAATAAAAGCATGACAGGATTACAGCATTACATGTTAAAAGATATATAAAAGTAAAAAAAGGAGGGATCTCAGGCAGGTAACTACTGAAGTGGTAGTTCAGCGACCCTCTGGTAGCTTTTGGGCAGGTCGGGCATAACTCGTTGTGCGGCCCACGTCAGTCTCACTCGGGAGCTCATACATCCTTTAAATATTGCTTAGGGTCTGCAGGGATGGCTGCAATAAACGTGTCTTTCTGTGAAAGAGATTATACCTTACTCTCCCACGTCTATTACGACTGAAGTTGGGAAGACGTACTGCTGAAAACAACATCGTTGCGCCTGGCTCCGTATTGTCAGGGAACCTGGTAAACGTGATTAGGGCTCTTGTATGGAGACGCGTCTGGAAAGGTCGGCTCCAGCTTAGACAGGCGCAGCTGGTACGCGTGGCAATTGTGTCCTGTGGCCTATAACCATCAAAGTCCAGAAGGCCTTTCACTAATGCTGGAAGGGCACCATGTTGCAGAGTTACCTCCAAGCCATAGTTTTAACAAGCATTAGCACAATCGGTTAAATGCGTATGCACGATCTTTAATTAAACATCAACACAAGCACTGTCACTGGCTATGTGCGCTCTCAGGTATCACCACACGATGGGCACAAACAACCACTGACACCGAAAGCACGTACTTTGTAATTATGAACACAAACACGATGACATACATGAACGCGACATATAAGCACAAGCATTGTTATCGGGTTCACACTTTCAGTTATCACTGCATCACTAACACAGCGGCGTATTAACACCTAATTACAAAATGGTGGTTAAATCGGGTGAGGGTATGCATAGGTACACATAGCAGGTCATTAAGCACTCTTGCAGGGAGATTCAAAATGGTAAAGAAAAACATTTCCAGATGTAAAATAAAAAGAACACAGAAAATAAAAACTTAAATCTGCTAGAAAAGTACTTAGAAGTAAAAGTACTAAATACACTGCACAACACAAAAAATCAAAAGCATTAATCATGACAATGATGATGACAAAATGAGAAAAATGAGAATTTTGATGAAATTATAATCATAATAATAACTTAGATAATGGAATAGTTGCAATAATAATAATATAACAATAATTTTATTATTATTATCATTATTACTATTATTATTATTATTATTATTATTATTATTATTATTATTATTATTATTATTATTATTATTATTATTAATCATTATGTTATTACTATTATACTCTTTAAGATTATTATTATTATTATAACTATTAAATTTTTTTGTTGTTGTTAATAATGCTAATTTTATTAGTAGTATTTTTACAAAGAAAAATAATTATGACAATAATAACGATGATAATAAAATTAATTTTAATATTATTGTCATCATTATTATTGTTGTTATCATTATTATTATTATTATTATTTTTATTATTACTATTGTTGTTATTATTGTAATTAATATAATTTTATTAGTATAATTACCAAAACAATTATAATACAGTAATGATAATAATGAAAATAATGATAATAATTTATGATAATATTTATTATTTTTTATTAGTAGTAAATTACAATATATATATATTATATATATATATTATATATATATATATATATATATATATATGTATATATATATATATATATATATATATATATATATAAAACTAATGATTATAATAGTAATAATTATAATAATAATAATGAAAAAATAAATTTTATAATTATTATTGTTATTATTTTTTATTTATTATTATTTTTGTTTTTTTTTTTTTGTTATAATCTATTATTATTTTTATTATTATTATTGTTTTTGTTGTTTTTTTTATTATTATTATTATATCGACTATCAGTATAATTACAAAACAAAAAATATATATATATATATTGTTACGCCAGCCGCCTCGTCTCTCTCTGCCACCAACACAAGGCAGGCTAGGCAGACGGCGTGCTATCCACAGGGTCGTGAACACTGAACAGCTCCAAGAGGCACTGAGCACCACAGCGTCCCAGAACACCACAGGGGAAAACGCCAAGTGGCAAGGCAGGGCACGAAATAAACACAAAATGACAGTCTTTCCTTTATTTACACAAGTTATTTACCCGTACACTTTTCTATAGGCACAATACAGGGGGACACCAGCATGTCACACTGCACGATACAGCTTATAACAGGGCAACACAGTTTATCAGGTCACAAGGGCACAAAACGAGGTCTTCACAGGAGCACACCCCACCGCGTCTCTCCTGGCTTGTTCCTCCGCTCCTTTCGCTCACAGCCAGCTGCGTCATGTTTGCCCAGGTCCCTTCATTTAACACATGCCCAGGTCATCCTTTTCATGTTAACCCCATGTTTCGCACAGAGACAAAGACCCACTGGCGTAGCACTATCCCCCCTATCAAGCGACGACCCGTCTGCTCTGACATATCTAAACCTGAAAAAAAACTACAGAAAATTTAAATAAAATCAGTTCTCAGAAACACCAAAAAAACTTTCATCCACGCGGCTTTCTTCGCTCTCGCTGGGGTCGCTCTGGAGGAGGTGTGTGCGGCGGTTTGATTTTCAGTGGCATGCAGAGGGGTATCTCCTGCCCCAAGACCTGGCTCATGGTCACCAAATGACGTCTGTTGCATCGCCCTCACCGTCCTATTGCTCGTCCTCATCTCGGTCAGCGTCTGCCACGTCCTCATCGCCGCTACTGGGGCTAACGTCATCTTTTTTTCACCATGGCCCCAGGAGTAGCTTCCTGGCCCATGGTAACGCCACAGCCGGTCCACGTGGACAACAGACGGTCGTTTTCGCCCTCTGCGAATTCAATAGGTAACATCAGAGAAGGCCGCTACCACCGTGTATGGCCCTTCCCAGGGGCTCTGTAGCTTCGGCGAGAGCCCTCGCTTCCGACGCGGGTTATGCAGCCCCCACTCGTCACCTATGTTGTACCTCACTTCCCTCATGCGCCGGTCCCTAGGTCTCCTTCATGGCATGGGTTGCCACGGGGCTCGTCGGTGAAACCCCCGCCAATTAGCGCGCTCCGGTGCGCCAAGTCCTCGAGGAAGCCAGGCAACCCGGCCCCACACCAACCAACTCCTCGCTCCCCCCGACGAAATCTTCCTTTGGACCCCCTCCA
>NC_051399.1:25601141-25606141 GCF_015228065.2 Penaeus monodon
ATTATATATATATATAAAATTTTTTTTTTGGGTTTTTTTTTTTTTTTTTGTTTTTTTTTTTTTTTTTTTTTTTTTGGGGTGTGTCTTGTGCGCCCGGGGGTTGTGTGTGTGTTTTTTAAAAAATATAATATTTTTTTGGGGATATTATATTTTTATTATTAAAATTATATATATATATATATATATTATAAAATTCTATATTTATTTTTGGGTGTGGGACAAAGTAAAAAATCATCTTCTACTTTTAAACTATCAAATTTATTTTAAATAAAATTTTATTTTTATATATATATATTTATATATATATAAAATAATTTTAAATATATATATACATATTTTGGTGGACACAATGTATAATAAAATTTTTATAAATATATATATATATATATATAAAAATATATATTATATATATAATTTTATTTATATCCATTAGACTGTTTTAAAAAAACCTATAAAATATAGAATATAAATTTTTATACATTATATATTATAATATGTGTGTGGTGGTGTGGTGTGGTGTGGGGGGGGGAGCGCGTGTATGGTGTAAAACCTACTTAATATATGTGGGGTCCGAACAAACACACACACACACCACATATGTATTTTAATGAAATATATTGTGTATTATAATATTTTTTATACCCTAGATACATAAAAATATATTATATATATAATATATATATATATTATTATATAATAATTATATATATATATAAAAAAATATGGGGGGTGCTTCGGCATGGTGGGGGAAGCGATGGTGTTACCCTAGATAGTGTTAAGTGCGCATGCCTTCTCGCTTGCAGCTTCCCCCCCTGGCTAGCCGGGAAAAAAAGGGGAGCAGCTTTTGCATAAGCCCCAATGCCGGTAATTTAGGGAAATATCACGAGCAATATAATAATAAATAAAAATATAAAAAATTAAATTTATATAATTATATATATTTTAAAATTATAAAATATTTTTTAAAAATAATATTATTTATTTATTTATATACTAAAATATTTTATATAATTTATTAAATATATTATATATAATTAAAATTATAATAATTATAATATAATGACAACAACAACAACAAAAAATAACCCACACAACAAACCAAAATATAAAAAATATATATATAAGGGTAAAAATAAAATATATTATATAATATATTAATATAAATATAAAATTAATAAACACAGCCACAAAAACCACCACACACACACCCCCACACACACACAAAAAATAAATTTAAAAATTTTTAAATTTTAAAAAAATTTTGATAAATAAAAAAATATATATATAATAATATAATATATTTTTTAATAATACACCACACACAACCCCACAATTAAATATTAATATAAAATAATATTATTATATATATTATATATAAATATACTTTAATAATAATATGCATTTTATAATCATATATATACAACATTATCATACACACACACATTATATTATTATATTTTTTTAAATTTTTATAATATATATTTTTAATATATAAATTTGATATATAAATATAATATATATAAATTATATTTTATATTTTAAATTTTTTATATATATATATTATATATTTTATATACTATTACATACACCCCGACCCCCACACAAAAACCACCACACCCCACAAACCCGCACACCACCAACACACACACACACCACATATATACCCCCACAAATATATTATGTCTGTAATATATATATATATATAAAATATTTTATATTTTATATTATTAAAATATAATTTTATATTAAAACATTTATATAACACCATTATAATCATATATAAAATAATATATATATATAATTAATATATATATATATCTATATTTATATAATATGATAATATATATATATTTTATATATATTATATTATTTTAAAATTATTGTAATATATATATATATATATATAAATGCGGTGTGTCTGTGTGCGTATGTGCGTCTGTGTGTGTGTGTTTATAATAAATACTAATATGTTATATTATATTATATATATATATATATTATTATATATAATATATAATATACATATTTGCTGTGTGTGAAAAATATTATTAATTTATATCTATATATTTTCTTCTATCTATCTATATAATATTAATATAAATATATATAAAATTAATTATTATATATTAATATATATATTAAAATATTAATATTTATTTTTGGTGTGTGTGTGTGTGTTGTGGTGTGAGCCGGTGTTTTGGGTGTATAAAACCTCTTATTATATGTCGCTGCGCCAAAAACAAAACAACACACACCACACACATAGATGTATATGTATATATATTGTATTTTAATATATTTAATATCTGTATCATAATTTATATATAGCCTAATGGGTTTTTAAGTGCTGCATCCCTTCCGCTTGCGCTTCCCCCCCTGGCTAGCTCAGTGCAAAAAAGGGAGCAGCTTTTGCATAAGTCCCCCTACCAGGTCACACCCTTTCCCCATCATCAGACTTCTCAGGCCTCCTCGGGCCCCCCCTGGGAAACTGGGTCCCTTCGGTCCCAGGCTAAATCTGTGAGGGATTCGGGCAGCAGGAGGCCCCAGGCCCCCTAGCCCCCTGGGGTAAGGGGGCGGCTCGGGGAGGGGGGGCCTTGCCATCCTCCCCCCCCCAGAATGCCCCTGGCCATTCTTATAAATGGAAAGCGGGGGGGAGGGGTGTGGTCCCTCCCACCGCAAGTAAGGCGGGCTGTGGGCCCCCGCTGGGAGGGCAAATTGGGGTGCAGGATTGGAACGAGAGTTACTCATCCGCCTGGCACCGGGGCGCCAACCCCCTGAATTGTGGGGCAAACCCCCGGGGAAACCCCACAGGTGGATGGGGGGGTCCCCAGCCTGCCGACCCCCTTTTTTGGGGGGGCTTGTCGGCGGGGGCGGAGGGTGGCAGCACCCGGAGTGACCACCCAAGGCTTAATCCGGGCGTGTTTTCCGGAGGCATTTGGGAACACGGGTCCTTGCGGCAGGATGAGCGTTCCCTCTGCTATCGCGGGAATTAAAAACGACGGGGAATTGAGGTGGCGCCCTCTCAAGGTGAGAAGATGGTACAGCCGACGTTGGGTGGTTACCCTACTATGGTCGGGCCGCAGCGTGGCCCACCTCCAGGGTGTAGCCATAGCCATCCCCAGTCGACTTCGCCCGGGGTAGTCGAGGGACCCCGGGTTGATGACGTATTAGGCATTGAGACTGAAGCATGTTTTGCTGTATACGCCCCTACCAAAATGATAAAAAATCGAGTGAAAGAGGCGTTCATCCCAAACCCTCGTGGAAACGATTGCCCCCGGCGAGATATTCGCTTGTTCTGGGCGACCTCAATGCCGATCCAGCGTGACGAGCTGGCACAAGATGTCTGTCGGCCCCATGGCTCGGGAGCGATCCCAGCAGCGAGAATAGCCCCCTTCTCGGGGACTTTGCTAGGCCCAGAAATGAGGATCTCTGGCCCCGGGAAACACACCCCAAACCCGCATCGGGCTTGGTACGCGATACGGGGGACAAGGAACCCCCACTTTCTTGTTCACCCCTGGGGGGATCCCCAGAACTGCGGGTTTACCGGATCCGAGTTCGTGGCACCGACCATAGGCTGCTTGTGGCTACCCTGCGGGTCCATTCAAAAATCCCCCCCCTCCCGTGGGCCCTCTAAGGTGTTTCAACCCGGACAAAATAAGGGAGGGGAGTGTGCCCGTGGGTTCACCATGGGAGTCTCTGGCGGATTTTAGAAAACCCCGCAACCTACGGACCCCGTTGCTTGTGGGGTTTTTTCAACGCGTAACACTCGAAAGCTCGGAGCCATTGGGGTACGCCCAAGGGCAAGGGGAAATTCCCTCTCCCCGGAGAATTAGAGGCCACTGAAAACATGTCCAAAGGGTCGGGTGAATTGGAAACAAATCTTTTTCGTTGCTCCATGGTGCGTAGGGCTCAGACCTGCTGAGGGGGGACAAGGAACATTATCAGGAAACTTGCTAGGAGGGCGAAGGCCATTTTTTGGGAAATGCCTTCGCCCGGCCTACCAACCCTGAAAACTTCCCCGAAGCCCCCTCACAAATATGCATTCCCATCGCGGTGGACGGATATCTCAGATCTGTTTGGGGGCTGAACGTTGGGCTGAGTATTTGAAAGTTGTACCAGGGGGACCCTCCAACAGTTTGCTTGGTCAAGCGATGTCGCGTGCCTGCCCGGGCCCACCCCTCCGGGGGAACCTCCCACCCTAACAAGGTTTGGCTGGCGATTTTCCCAAACTGAGAGTGGAAAGCTGCAGGCATATTTATATCCCTGCTGAATGCTAAAAGGGTGGGGTGCCCATGGGGGGGGCCTGCATGGTCATCCCTCTCCCGAAAGGGGGAAAGGGGGGCGTTTGGGGTTGTAGCAACTACCGTGGCATTACACTGCTCAGATAAAAGGCAAGGTTCTCGCTCACATTCTTTTGAAAAGCCCGCAAACCCCCTACTGAAGCTCAGAGACCGAGCGTCTGGATTTACTCCTGGGGGAATTCCCCGCTAACCCTATATAGCGCTTCAAGTAATTGTGGAAAAGCCCTCGGATTGGTCGTGGGGGCTCCACCTACATCGACCTCAAAAGGGTTTTACTCGGTGCATGGGAATCGCTATGGGAGATCCTAAGGCTCAGGGAATTCCGACACAGTTTTGGGCCCGATGCAAGCCTCTATACTGGTACGAAAATGCTGTAAAATGTGGTGGGGGAATCGAACTTTTCCCCCCTTAATTCAGGGTGGGCAAGGCTGTGTCCTTGCACCCAAAACTTTTTAAATCTTTTATGGATGGATAAAGGGGAGAGTACTAGCCAAAGCATGTGGGCAACAAAAGGCAAAATTAAGGTCTCAGACCTTCTTTTCCGACGATGTTGCCATCCCATCTGAGTCCTTGGAGTCATTTTGGGGGCTCTTGATGCATTTAGCAATGGCGAAGCCCCTAGGGCTAGGGGTCTCCTGGACCAAACCAAGATCAACTTTGGGGCCTGTTAGGGGAACCCGTTCAGTGATTCATGCTTGC
>NC_051399.1:25613641-25623641 GCF_015228065.2 Penaeus monodon
TATATTATATATATACATATATATATACATATATATATATATATATATATATATATATATATATATATTATATATACATATTTGTAATTTACTACTAATAAAAAATAATAAATATTATCATAAATTATTATCATTATTTTCATTATTATCATTACTGTATTATAATTGTTTTGGTAATTATACTAATAAAATTATATTAATTACAATAATAACAACAATAGTAATAATAAAAATAATAATAATAATAATAATAATAATAACAACAATAATAATGATGACAATAATATTAAAATTAATTTTATTATCATCGTTATTATTGTCATAATTATTTTTCTCTTTGTAATAATAATAATAATAATAATATAAATAAAAATAATAATAATAATAATAATAATAATAATAATAGTAATAATGATAATTATAATAAAAATTATTGTTATATTATTATGTATTGCAACTATTCCATTATCTAATTTATATTATGATTTATAAATTTCATCAAAATATTCTCATTTTCTCATTTTGTTCTCATAATTGTCAGATTAATCGCCTTTGAATTTTTTTGGTGTGCAGTGTATTAGTACTTTTACGTCTAGTATTTTTTCTAGCAGAATTAAGTCTTTTATTTTCTGTGTTCTTATTACTTTACATCTGGTAAAGTGTTTCTTTACCATTTTGAATTCATGCAAGAGTTGCTTAATGACCTGCTATGTGTAACTATGCCACCCTCACCCGATTTAACCACCATTTGTAATTAGGTGTTCTTAATACGCCGCTGTGTTAGGGATGCAGTGATAACGAAAGTGGACCCGATAACAATCTTGTGCCTATATGTCGCGTCTCATGTATGCATCGTGTTTGTGTTCACATAATTACAATAGTTTTTGTTTTGACGTGTTTTTCTTTCGGTTTGTCAGGGTTTGTGTGCCCATCGTATGTGGTGATACCTGAGAGCGCACATAGCCATGTTGCCAGTGCTTGTGTTGAGGTTTATATTA
The DNA here is from genome assembly GCF_015228065.2 of Penaeus monodon. Classification (NCBI taxonomy): domain Eukaryota; kingdom Metazoa; phylum Arthropoda; class Malacostraca; order Decapoda; family Penaeidae; genus Penaeus; species Penaeus monodon. The sequence continues at coordinate 25,614,640 of NC_051399.1, forward strand.
AAGATCGTGCATACGCATTTAACCCGATTGTGCTACTGCTTGTTAAAAACTATGGCTTGGATTTTTTTTTTTCTTTTTTTTTTTTTTTGGTTTTTTTCTTGGTAACTCTGCTACATGGTTGCCCTTTCCAGCATTAGTGAAGGCTTCTGGACTTTGATTGTTATTTATTGTGTCCACAGGACACAATTGCCAACTGTCCGTAAACAGCTGCGCTTCTTGTCTAAGCTGGAGCGACCTTTCAAAGACGCGTTCTCCATACAAGAGCCCTAAATCACGTTTACCAGGTTCGCTGACAATACGGAGCCAGGGCGCACGATGTTTGTTTCAGCAGTACGTCTTCCCACATTTTTTTTTTTTTTCCCATGTGTAATAGACGTTGGGAGAGTAAGGTATAATCTCTTTCACAGAAAGACACGTTTATTGCAGCCATCCCTGCAGACCCTAAGCATATATTTTAAAGGATTGTTTTATGAGCTCCCGAGTTAGACTGTGACTGTGGGTTTTCCGTCACAACGAGTTATTGTTCTTTTTTTTTTGACCTGCCCAAAAAAGCTACAGAGGGTCGCTTTCTGAACTACCACTTTGCAGTAGTACCTGCCTTTTTTTTGAGATCCATCCGTTTTTTTACTTTTATATATTTTTTAATCATGTAAGGCTGTAATCATGTCAGGCTTTTTATTTTTCTATTAGGGACGGCCGTGTTTAAGTTTGCTGGAATGTTGTCTTTTAGTTGAAAAGTTTCGTTTTTATAGTTTTTTATTATGTGTATTTTAAGATAGCTTTAATGGTTTTATGGTTTTTTAGATTTAAGGTTTTTACTTTTATTAATGTCATTTCGTTTTTATAGTTATTTTCATCTTTAGTTTAAAGCCTTTCGCAGTTTTGGTTTTAAGCTTTTTTTTTTTTTTTTTTTTTTTTTTTTTTTGGTGTGTTTTAGTTTGCTTTTTTTATTTTTTTTTTTTGTGTGTTTAATTTTAAGTTCTTATTTTATTTTTCGTTTCTTATTTTCTATAATTATGTTTTCATTTTATTTATTTATTGATTTTTTGTGAAGTCGTCGTCACTCGTCTATATTATTCCTGATTTTTTTTTTTGTGATTTTGCAGTCATGTACTTACCTGCATGTTCTCTTGTAAAGGATGGATTATACTAAATCCTCTCTCCTTTCAGATAGATTTTTTGTGCTGCTGTAACTTATAGTCTTTTTTTGTGCTGACGTTCCTTGGAGTGTACCCGACTTTTGCACTTGAGCACGTCAAGGTTGGGCACACGCCGACATCGTACCCGGAAGTTTTGGCTAAGGAGGCTTCGCCTGGATTATAACGCTCACCTGTTGGGGCCTCTCGCTTCAGTTTCCTGGTCCGCCGGTTTTTGGCAAAGGTTGACTAGTTGTAGGCTGGACGTGATGTATCCCTGCTATAAGTCGGATTGAGCTCAGACTCTTACGACAGTTTTCCGTAATTAATGTCCCGTCCAACTGTTTTTTTTTTTTTTTGAAGAAATTAATCGTTTATTAAACGGACAAACTTGATGCACTTTGGTGGGGACGTATGGTGAAGAGGGGACGGGCAAACTCGATGTCCTTGCTCATGCCATCAATATCGAATTAGACTCTTTTTTTTTTTTTTTTTTTGTGGGCTAGAATGAGAGGAAGGAATTGAAAGCCAAAAAAACACGTTCATCCATTTCATTTTTTTTTTTTCAACCTATTTGCCACAGCTGTACCGCGTGGGATTTTTTTTTTTTTTTTTTTTTTTTTTTTTTTTTTTTTTTTTTTTATGTGGGTGAGAAACCGCTTATCCCAGCCGCCGTTTAAAAGGACACAGTTTTTTTCTTTGTTTTTTTTTTGTTTTTTTTTTTTTTTTTTTTTTTTTAAGGGAGAGGGTGGAAATATGAACTCCAATCCTGTAATTGAAAAACAATCGGATACAACAAATAAGGAGGGAAAGAAACAACCGTGTTGACAGAGGGTACAAGGGTAAGAAAAAAATTTTTTTTTTTCAATGGCATTCGTATGTAAAGGAAACCAGCATGAGAAGGAAATAGACATTTTACCTTTACGCTTTCCCGGTGTTGAATACAAAAACTGTCAGGCCGTTACCAGGCATATGCAGGAATGATGCTGTTTACAAGGGCCTAAGATAGTTGTCATTAGCTATTACTTATTCGCCTAGCATTTCGTTATTATTTTCTGTTTTTTTTTGTGTTATCATGCTGCCTGCGAAAAGGCCTATTTGGGTGTTTTTTTTCTGGAAAGGCCGAGGAAAATTAATACGTATGGCAATCCTCCCTGACACATTTTAGAAAATAGTTGTGTTGCTTTATTATTTTTGATTGGGGTCACCATGCCGGTGATAAAAATCTTGCCTGGACCATCAATCTTCATGCACAGTGTATAGTTACTATATAAAACTAAAAAGAATTACCAAGCATTGCAGCTATAGCTTTCAAAAAAACCTTATTAACATTCTATAGAGCTTTTTGGTTTCTTTTTTTTTTTTTTTTTTTCTTTTCTGAATTTGTGAAAAAAAAAAAAAAAAAACCATTGTATAATATGAATAATTGTTTTTTTTTTGTACTATTCTTTTCAGCTCGCTGTGGCGCAAAATCTCTCTTGTCTTTTGACTCTGATTTCTTTTCTGATTACCCTTTTCTCTTTGCGGCTGATGAATGGTTGATACAGAACCATTTATAGAGGTAAGTGTTCCAGAAAATCTTTCTAGAAAGTTTTAGGGCCCTCTCCCTGACCCTGCATTTGATGGTTGATTGTATATTGATAATAGTAGTAGTAACATGAGGATTTTTTTTTTCTTAGTAATAATGGAAAATGATAATTGGTGCACTAATGATAATCAGGAATGTATCAAATATATTTGATATTAATCCCATACATCTATTTTTGCTGTAAAATTTGAAATTGCTCCTTTCCATGAAAATTAAAAAAGTATTTCTAGTCAATATTATTTTTGAGTGCGCTGCGTTTCGTATAAATTCCCCCCTCTTTTTTACAATAGGGTCTTGGATTAAAGGTAATAGCCTTTTGTCTTTCAATTTTAATGTATTTGTTGTCCAATTTATCACTTTTTTCCCCTTTTTTTTTGGTACTCTCAAGATACTTGGAGTTTATGCATTTTTGAACCCCCGCTTTCAATTAGCAGACATTTGACCTTAAGATATGAAGAAAATTTAAAGTAAAAATAAATGGTTTTCAAGAAAGGAATTCATCACAGACGTGCACAGTACGAAGGAAAATAAATAACAATAAAATAATTGTTTTAGTGTTTCTATATACAGATACTCAAAAAACACATTTATTTACAGATTCCTACAAACCGAAAAATTTTGCTGGGTTGAATCTTATATAGTAGATGTCTGATCTTTTCCTAAAACAATTAAAAGAATAGACATGAATAATATGCAAGGGTTACAATTTTTCTTTGGAGGCAGAGTAGACGTAGGGTTATAAACGGGATTTATGAAGACTAGATAGTTGAGAAAACTCGTCTTGTCATCATTATTAGTATCTATTTTTTTTAGTATTTTATTTTTTGTATTTTTTTATTATTATTTCTATTATCATTATTATAATTAATACCACCATTATATCATTATGATACCAGAACTGCTATTATGACAACTACCACTATTATTTCTACTACACAAATAATCAATTAAAAGGTAATAATAATGATGACAGTCAATAATAACGATAAAAAACGATAATAATAATAATAATGATAATAATAACAACAACAACAACAACAACTCCATTATCATACGAGTATTTCATAAATAGACGAATGCTAATGACGACAGTGGTAAGTACAGTGGATCCAAGGAAGAAAGAAATGTATAACAGCTACGTTTTACTACTACCATGTAATAAGGAAATCAGAAATAGAGCAACAGAAAAACATAAGAATGGGTGCTAAAAATTTTGCCGCTTTTCGACTTTTGGGATTTTTTTCTTTTACCTTTTTTATTATATATGGACACAATTCCTGTTATTATCATCATCATTATCATCATTATCATCATCATTATCATCATTATTGCAATTATTATCATCATTATTGCAATTATTATCATCATTATTGCAATTATTATCATTATTATTGCAATTATTGCAGTTATAATATATATTTTTACAACTATACTAATAACAACTACAATAATAATAGTAATAACAATAATAATAACAATAATAACGTTTTTATAATAATTATTCATATCATTATTTTAATTAATATCGTTATTACTGTAATTATTACTGTTATAATAATTATTTTTACAATTATACTACCAGTAAAAATAATAATAATGATAATAATAAGAATAATAATATTAATAACAATATTATAACAATTATTATTATTATTATTATACTTATTATTATTATTATTGTTATTATTACAGTTATAATTTTTTTTTGGCAATAATACTAATAATTAAAGTAATACTAATAATAATAATAATGATAATAATATTAATAATGATAATAATAATGATAATAGTAATAATATTAATAATCATCAAATGTTATCTAAATTCTCTTCATTCTCACTTTTATCATCATTATTGTCATGATTAATAGAATTCTAGTAATTATTATCATTATTACCCTAATAATTGCCAGAATCATCAAATGAATGGAAAAAACGTCATTTTCGAGTCTACTCTCAATTTTTTTTTCTTTTACCTTTTTTATTATATATGGAGACAATTCCTGTTATTATAATCATTATTATCAAGTTTATCATCATTATTATCGTTATCATCATCATTATCATCATTATCATCTTCATTATCATCATTATTGCAATTATTATCATCATTATTGCAATTATTATCATTATTATCATTATTATTGCAGTTATAATATATATTTTTACAACTATACTAATAACAACTACAATAATAATAGTAATAACAATAATAATAACAATAATAACGTTTTTATAATAATTATTTATATCATTATTTTAATTAATATTGTTATTACTGTAATTATTACTATCATAATAATTATTTTTACAATTATACAACCAGGAAAAACAATAATAATGATAATAATAACAATAATAATATTAATAACAATATTATAACAATTAGTATTATTATTTTTTATTATTATTTTACTTAATTTATTATTATTACAGTTATAATATATTTTTTGGCAATAATGCTAATAATTAAAGCAATAGTAATAATAATAATAATAATATATAATGATAATAATAATGATAATAATGATAATAATAATGATAATAGTAATAATATTAATAATCATGAAATGTTATCCAAATTCTTTTTATTCTCACTTTTATCATCATTATTGTCATGATTAATAGAATTCTGGTAATTATTATCATTATTACCCTAATAATTGCCAGAATCATCAAATGAATGGAAAAAACGTCATTTTGGAGTCTACTCTCAAAAGGCTATATTTCGCTAGATTTTGCCGCTTTTTCGACTTTCGGAATTTTTTTTCTTTTACCTTTTTTATTATATATGGACACACTTCCTCTTATTATCATCATTATTATCATGATTATAATCATTATTATCGTTATCATCATCATTATCATCATTTCATCATCATTATCATCATTATTGCAATTATTATCATCATTATTGCAATTATTATCATTATTACTGCAATTATTGCAGTTATATTATATATTTTTACAACTATACTAATAACAACTACAATAATAATAGTAATAACAATAATAAAACAATAATAACGTTTTTATAATAATCATTTATTCATTATTTTAATTAATATGTTATTACTGTAATTATTACTGTTATAATAATTACTTTTACAATTATACTACCAGTAAAAATAATAATAATAATAATAATAATAATAATAATAATAATAATAAAGATAATAATAATAATAATAATAGTAATAATATTAATAATCATCAAATGTTATCTAAATTCTCTTTATTCTCACTTTTATCATCATTATTGTCATGATTAATAGAATTCTGGCAATTATTATCATTATTACCCTAATGATTGCCAGAATCATCAAATGAATGGAAAAAACGTCATTTTGGAGTCTACTCTCAAAAGGCTATATTTCGCTAGATTTTGCCGCTTTTTCGACTTTTGGAATTTTTTTTCTTTTACCTTTTTTATTATATATGGACACAATTCCTATTATTATCATCATTATTATCATGATTATCATCATTATCATCTTTATCATCATCATTATCATCATTATTGCAATTATTATCATCATTATTGCAATTATTATCATTATTATTGCAATTATTGCAGTTATAATATATATTTTACAACTATACTAATAACAACTACAATAATAATAGTATAACAATAATGACGTTTTTATAATAATTATTTATATCATTATTTTAGTTAATAGCGTTATTACTGTAATTATTACTGTTATAAAAATTTTTCCAATTTATATCCCATTAAAAATTAATAATAATGATATGATACAATAATAAAAATAACAACAAAAATTTAAAAATTATTATTATTATTTTATATTATACTTATTATATTATTTTGTTATTATTACACTTATAATATATTTTTTTGGCAAAATTTACTAATAATTAAAGCAATAGTAAATAATAATAATGATAATAATAATGATATAATAATAATTTAAATATAAATAATAATAATGATAATAATGATATAATGATAATAATATTGATAATGTAAAAATTTTAAATAATAAATCAAAGTTATCTAAATCTCTTTTTTCTCACTTTTATCGTCATTATCGTTATTACTGTAATTTTTAAACTTGTTATAATAATTTTTTTTTTCTAATTATACTACTAGTAAAAATAGTAATAATGATAATGATAACAATAATAAATTAATAACAATATTATAAAATTAGTAATTAAATTATTATTAACTATTATTATTATTGTTTATTATTACAGTTATTAATTTTTTTTTTTTGCAATAATTTGCTAATAATTAAAGCAATAGTAATAATAGAATTTAATAATAAAATAATAATAATGATAATAATGATAATAATGATAATAATGGTAATAATAATAATAAGGATAATAATGATAATAATGATAATAATAATGATAATAGTAATAATATAAATAATCATCAAATGTTATCTAAATTCTCTTTATTCTCACTTTTATCATCATTATTGTCAAGATTAATAGAATTCTAGTAATTATTCTTCTATTACCCTAATAATTGCCAGAATCATCAAATGAATGGAAAAAACGTCATTTTGGAGTATACTCTCAATAGGCTATATTTCGCTAGATTTTGCCGCTTTTTCGACTTTTGGATTTTTTTTTTCTTTTACCTTTTTTTATTATATATGGACAAAATTTTCCTTTTATTATCTTCTTTATTATCATGATTACCCTCATTATTATCGCTATCTCTCATTATTATCATTATCATCATTATCATCATCATTATTGCAATTATTATCATCATTATTACAATTATTATCATCATTATTGCAATTATTGCAGTTATAATATATATTTTTACAAATATACTAATAATAACTACAATAATAATAGTAATAACAATAATAACGTTTTTATAATAATTATTTATATCATTATTATACTTATTATCATTATTATTGTTATTATTACAGTTATTTTTGGCATGAATACTAATAATTAAAGCAATAGTAATAATAAGAAAAATAATAATATTAAGGTAAATAATAATTTTAATAATAATAATATTAATAATAATATAATAAAATAATATAATAATAAAATAATAATAATGATAATGATAATGATAAAAATGATAATAATAATGATAATGGGTAAATATTAATAATCATCAAATGTTATCTAAATTCTCTTTATTCTCACTTTTATCATCATTATTGTCATGATTAATAGAATTCTGGTAATTATTATCATTATTACCCTAATAATTGCCAGAATCATCAAAATAATTGGAAAAACGTCCTTATAGAGTGTACTCTCAAAAGGCTATATTTCGCTAGATTTTGCCGCTTTTTCGACTTTTTGGATTTTTTCCTTTTACCTTTTTTATTATATATGGACATAATTCCTGTTATTATCATCATTATTATCATGATTATCATCATTATTATCGTTATCATCATCATTATCATCATTATCATCATTATTATCATTATTATCATTATTGCAATTATTATCATCATTATTACAATTATTATCATTATTATTGCAATTATTGCAGTTATGGACATATATTTTACAACTATACTAATAACAACTACAATGGTAATAGAAATAACAATAATAATAACAATAATAACATTTTTATAATAATTATTTATATCATTATTTAATATCGTTATTACTGCAATTATTACAGTTATAATATATATTTTTGGCAATAATACTAATAATTAAAGCAATAATAATAATAATAATAATAATAATAATAATAATAATAATAATAATATTAATAATAATAATAATGATAATAATGATTATAATGATAATAATAATGATAATAGTAATAATATTAATAATCATCAAATGTTATCCAAATTCTCTTTATTCTTACTTTTATCCTCATTATTGTCATGATTAATAGAATTCTGGTAATTATTATCATTATTACCCTAATAATTGCCAGAATCATCAAATGAATGGAAAAAAACGCCATTTTGGAGTCTACTCTCAAAAGGCTATATTTCGCTAAATTTTGCCACTTTTTCGACTTTTGGGATTTTTTTTCTTTTACCTTTTTTATTATACATGGACACAATTCCTCTTATTATCATCATTATTATCATGATTATCATCATTATTATCGTTATAATCATCATTATCATCCTTATCATCATCATTATCATCATTATTCCAATTATTATCATCATTATTGCAATTATTATCGTTATTAATGTTATTATTACAGTTATAATATATTTTTTGGCAATAATACTAATGATTAAAGTAATAGTAATAATAATAATAATAATAATAATATTAATAATA
>NC_051399.1:25628641-25637031 GCF_015228065.2 Penaeus monodon
AACCTAACCCTAACCCAAACGTAAACACAAGCCTACCCTAAACCTAACCCAAACCTAACCTAAACCTATCCTAAACCTAAACCCAAACCTAACGCTAAACTATCCTAAACCTAGAAACCCACTACTTAACCCCTAAACTTATCCTAAACCTACCCAACCGTAACCTAAACCTATCTCTAAACCTTAACCCAACCTACCCAAGCCTATCCTAAACCTAACACCAAATCTAACCCAAAGCCTATCCTAAACCTAAACCCAAAACCTATTCCTAAACTAACCAAACCTAACCTAACCTAACCCAACCTAACCAACCCTAACCAAACTATACCAAAAAACCTAACCTAAACCTAACCTAACTTAACCTAACTAAACAATAACCTAACCCTACCCGTATCCTAACATATCCTAACCATATCCTAAACCTATCCTAAATAACAATGCGGCATTGCATTATTCCCATCTTTCATAAAGAATATACCCAGGACAGTCTGAATAGTATTTGACTTGCCAATCAATTTCCAACCGAGTGCCGCACGGGGAGTGAGCGGTAAAACTTCGCTGTCATTACATCAAGTATGAGTAACATGTAACGTCTAGGAGCTAGTAAGATCCTAGTTGCACCACTCCTTTTTAGGTGGGTCGTGTGGGCCATGGGTTGGTTTAGCACTGGCCTCCGGTTTCATACTCTGGAGTGACCTAGGTTCAGTCCTGCATGAGAAGGGAGGGAGGGTTGTTATTGTGTTTTTATCGATATCAATGCCTGCCATTGCATTATTCCATCGTTCATAAAATATCCTAAGACTCTGACATAGAATTTGAATTGCCAAATCATTTCCACACGAGTGCCCCCGGGGAGTGAGGTAAACACTTTGCTGTCATTACTCAATATTAGTAACAGGTAACGTCCTATGGAGCTAGTAAGATCCTAGTTGCACACCTAGTCCTTTTAGTGGGTCTGTGGCATGGTGGTTTAGGCACTGCCTCCGGTTCATACTCGGAGTGACCTAGGTTCGAGTCCTTGTCAGGGAGGGTTGTTTATTTATCGATACCAATTCGGCATTGCATATATTCCATCTTTTTCATCATAACCTTCAGGACTCTGACATAGGATTTGAATGGCCAAATCAATTTCCACCGAGTGCCCACAGGGGATTGATGTAAACTTCGCTGTCATTATCAAGTAGGAGTAACAGGTAACGTATATGGAGCTAGTAGATCCTTTGCACACTCCTTTTAGTGGGTCGTGTGGCAATGGTTGTATATATCTATATATAGTCTATATGAGTAATATATATATTATAATATATATATAATATATATATATATATATATGTATATCTGTATGATATATACTTATCTCTCTCTATAACAGATTTGTGTGTATTTGGCTATCTTATATATATATAAATATATATTATACTAGCTATATCTATATAGATATATATATAAAATGTATATTATATATCTATAATATAAAATATTGTATAGATATTCATATACATGTGTGTATATATATGTTATATAACATATATTGTAATATATATACATATATATATATAAATATATATATATAATAAATATATATATGAATATATATAATAATATATATATATATTATATGTAATAATATAATTTTTCGTACAATATATATATATATATATATGTATATTGTATATATATTTTATTAAATTATTAATTTTAAATAATATATATATATAACTGATTATAATGTTCGTATAAATGCATATAATATATATATATATATCTATATATATTATTATATATAAGATATAATATATTATACATATAAATTACACACATATATTGTCAGGTATAATCTCACTTTTTCTTCTCTGTCTGTGTCTCTCTCTCTCAATTTGGGTGTGTATATATACATATATATATATATATATATATATATATATATATATATATATATCTAATATATAGATTCACCCCAAAACAACCACACACACACCACATATATATATAATACATATTACAAAAATACATATGCATACAATTAGCTATATAATTATACTATGGTAATTTTATAGATGGATATACACATATTATATATAATATGAGGATATATATATATATATCTATCTATATATATATATATATATATGGTCTACTATATATACAAGAACATATATATATATATATTATATAATAGTATATATACTATATATAGATTGTGTGTAGTGTGTGGTTGTGGTGTGTTGTGTGTGTGGTGTGTGTTTATGTATGTATATATAATATATATATATAAGATATTAAAATATATAGTATATATATATATATGTATGTATGGTGTGTGGGTGTGTGTGTGTGTGTGTGTGTGTGTGGTTGTGTGGTGTGTGTAACAAAAACCCACAATACACAAACTAGATTGCATTGAAAATGAACAACAGTTTCGAAATCCAACCTGGATTCCATCCTCAGTTCTGACCAAGGAAAGATATAAGGATAAGTCCGAATGCGAAAGCTGCCTCTCATCCCGGGCTATGCCTGAAGGGAGCCCGGCCTGTGTCGACTAATGTCCGACTCGCTCACGTGGTGTCAGCTGGTGCTGACTCGCTGAACCTAGTCCTTAACCCGCCGTGGTGCCCACCACAGCTATCCAAAAACCTAACCTACCTTAACCTAAGCCTAACCAAGTCTATACGTAGACCTAACCTAAACTAACAAACCTATCTAAGCTAACCAAATCTTAACGTAGAACTAACCGAACCTTAACCTAAACCTAACTAAGCTAACCAAATCTAAACCTAGACCTACCACACCTATTTATCAAAACTAACCTACCTAACCCAAAATAACGATTCTAACATAACCACCCTTACTGTTCTAACATTATCTAACCTTTTAAACATTACATAATATATCTAACCTAACATAATACAACGTTTCTAGCCTAAACTACCTTATGATTCTAATTTACGTAACTAACATAACCGAACCCAATAACCACCCAGTTATCCTTATCTTACTAACCTAACAAAAAAACATCAGAGGGATGCAGAACGGAGAGAGAAGAGAGAGTAGGAAGAACAAGAAGGAGTGAGAGAGAGGGGTCATAAAGGAGCAAGCGAAATGTCCTAAGATGAAGAGGAGAGTGAGAGAGAGACAAAGAAGCAAGAGGGAGACAAGGGCAGTAGGTAGAGGTTAGAGAAGATAGAGAGAGAAATAAAAAGAGACAGAGAGTGAAAGAAGAGAGAGACAGAAAGATGAATATATATATATATATATATATATATATATATATATATAATGATGATAATGATGATGATAACGATTATAATGATGATAATCATGATAATAGTTTTTTATTCCATATGTAATAAAAAAGGTAAAAAAAAAATTCCCAAAAGTCGAAAAAGCGAAATATAGCCTTTTGAGAGTAGACTCCAAAATGACGTTTTTTTCGATTTCTTTCTTTGAGGGATTTTGGCAATTATGAGGGAATAATGGATTAATAATTAACCAATTGTTAATCCTTGGACAATAATGATGAAAAAAATGAAGAATAAAGAAATTTTGAGATTGATTTGATTGATTATCAATATTATCAATTATTATTATTATTTTATTATGATTATTTATATCATTATTATTATTATATTTTAATTATTATTATTACATTATTATTATTATTTATTATTATTGGAATTATTATTATTATTATTTATTTATTATTATTATTATCATTTTATTATTATTTATTATTATTATTATTATTATTATTATTACTTTCATTATTTAGTATTTCCCCTAAAAAAAATCAAAACTGTAATAATAACAACAATATAGAATAAGTATAATATAATAATATTCGTTATGATATGTTGATTAATATCAATATTGTATTATTTATCATTACTATTATTTTACTGTTGATGTATAATTGTCATTTTGATTGCCCATATTGTCATTCTCTGGTTGTCATAGTGCCATTTCCAGCTACCACCATTGGTCATTTTGTTTGTTATATTGTTATTTCTGGTTGCAATATTTCAATTCTGGTATTCATTCTGTCATTCTGTTGCCATATTGAATGTATTTTTCCTTGTGACTCTCGCAATGAAAAACCTTGTATTAGAGAGTCATGTATTATTATTGATTTTGTTTGTAATTTTGATCTTAGAGTTTATTATTTTAACATGGATGACACTAATCAGTTAAATGAAATAACCTTTTGAAATTGATAATTCTATTTTTATTAGTAACATTTGACTCTTTTGATTTCAGTCAACAGCTGAAATTACGTTAATTGGACGATTGATGTACACATGCTTCCGTTAATAAGGAATTCCTTGTTATTTTCACATTACGGTGATATGTTTTAATCCTCCATTCAGCAGATGATTTTGATTTGATCCGCACCCCGGCACTAATTACCGCTCTTTAATCCCCACTATTAAGGAGAGATAATGATAAGCGAATAAGTTTATATTTAATCATCATTTATTGTTCTTTAATATATTTTATAATAATTTTTGATTTTATGTTTTTGTATTCATTCATATTTAAATGTATTTTTTATTATAGTATCTGCTAGTATATTCACGTTACCAATTTTCATGATTGTATTCATTATTGTTTCTATTTTTATCATTTTAGTGTTGTATTTCTTATTTGGTAATTATTTGGTGTTTTTATTATTGACCTATTGTACATTATCATTTATTCATATCTTTTGTTACTAATTTCTCCTTTATTTTATCTTTTTCTTTTTTTTTACTACCGTAGATATTATTTCAATTGTTCATTATATATTTCTGTTATTTTTGCAATCAAATCTCAAATTATTGATTTTTTCGCTTCCCTTCCCCGGCTTAAATTTTTGAAATCTGTTTTTATGCTTCTCAAATTCTTCACTTTCTTATTTTTTTTATCTTTTTTTCTTATTCTTGTCTTTTTCGTTTTCCATGTAATTGTTTTTTTTTTTCTTACAATTCATATATATATAATATATTATATATATATATATATATATATTATATATATTTATATATAGTATATATATTATCTATGATGTTATATATATCTAGTTATTCATTTTTTTGTCTTCTATTATTCAACTTATTCCTCTTATTATTATTATTTTTATTAACTATTCTCTTCTATTGTTCCATTTTTATTGGATAGCTTCTCCCCTTCTTTTCTTTGTCTCATTCTTCCTATATGGCTTCGTCTTCTTGGATCGCTTCTTCCCCTTTCGTCTTCTCCTTTTTTCTTCTTTGTCTCATTCTTCCCTTATTCTTCGTCTTATTTTGGATCGTCTTCTTCCCCTTTTCGTCTTCTCCTTTTTCTTGTCTCATTCCTTCCTTATTGCTTCGTCCCTTATTTGGATCGTCTTCCTTCCCTTCTTTCTGTTCCTAATCCGAGTCTCTTCCGGCTGCGCCTCGAGCAGCGTGCCGGCGTTCCAGCCAATGGGAGAAGACTATCCCGCTGTGATGATCCAATGCGGGCCTCCTTCCTCGGCGACCTCAACTTCCCCTCCTCCTTGGGAATGCCATTGGCGAGCCTCTATTTGAGGGCGTAGTCTTAGGCCTGTTGGAGGTGTGGCTGAGGAAGAGAGCGCCGAGGCGGCGGGCCTCGTGCTGTTGGGGGTGTACCAGCATGAGAGTGGGCGGGTCAGAGGCACACATACACTCCACCCATACACACACATATATATTAAAAAAATATATATATGTACATATCTATATATTAGTGTGGTGTGAGTATATTATATACATTGATACGATTGATAGATATAAATAAATACATACATACTACACTCACATATTTATATAGGATAGATAGAATTCGTAGATAATGAGATAGATAGATATGTATTCATACATAGGTATTTGTGTGGTATATGTACAGTGTTGTTATATATGTATGTATATATATATATATATAATATGATATATACTATATTATCCATTTATTTATTTATCTATTTATATTTGCATGTGTTTCTGTGTGTAATAAGTATTTTATTTGTATAATTTTTATATTCCCAGTTAGATAATTGGCTATCTACCTACCTTCCTACCTACACTTCTAGTGTTACAATAACTATCTAGTTATCTACTACTCCCCTAACTACGAACCTACCACGTATCTGCTATCTATCACCTACCCATCTTCTTGCTAGTCATCCTTCTCACCGGCCCATGCTATTTATTTGTGTATCTACCTTGCCTAGATCTTGGTTAGGTTTAAGTTACGTTAGGTTTCATTGCGTTTTTGTTATATTACGTTAGGATAGATTTGAATAGGTTCAGAATTTGGTTAGCGTTACGTTTCGTTCGTATAGTTAGGTTATGATAATAATGATAATAATCAATAATAATAATAAAATAATAAAAAAATATATAACTAATATAATGAATAATAGATAATATAATAAAAATACAAAATATAATAATGCTAATAATATAATAATGGATTATACAAATCTGTAATTATTAAGCATTATTCCCGAGGCCATTGCTAAACCAACCGCGCCACACGACCCCCTACAAGGAGTTCGCAACTAAGGATCTTACTAGCGCCATAGACATTACCTATCTACTCGTACTTGAGTAATGATAGGCGAAGTTTTACGCTCACTCCCCCGTGGCACTCGTGGAAATTGATTTAGGGCAATTCAAATCCTAAGATCAGACTGTACCGAGGTATATTTATGACGATGGAATAATGCATGCACGCATTGATATCGATAAATAACAACCCTCCCTGTACCCAGGACTCGAACCTAGGTCACTCCGGTATGACCGAGGCAAGTGCTAAAACAACCGCGCCACACGACCCCACTAAAAAAGTGTGCAACTAGGATCTACCTATGTCCATAGACATTACCTATCTACTTGTACTTGATAAATGATAGCGAAGTTTTACCTCACGTCCCCGTGGCACTCGGTGGGGGGGAAAAAAATGATTTTAGCAATTTCAAATCCTAATCAGATGTACCAAGGTATATTTTATGAAAGATGGAATATGCAATGCCGCATTGATATCGGTAAATACAACCCTCCCTGACCAGGACCGAACCTAGGTGGACTCCGGGTATGAAACCCGGAGGCCAGTGCTAAACCACCGCGCCACACTACCACTACTGAGTGTGCAACTAGGATCTTTACTAGTCCTGACATTAACCTATCTACTCGTACTTGGCATTGCTATTATTCCGATCTTTCATATATATATGTATATATATGTAACACACACACCCCATATATTACATAATATATATATAGATTTATATATATATTTAAAATTTTTTTTTATATATTATATATATTTATATAATATTTATATTATATTATACGTATTATATAATATATAATATATATATATATATATATATATTATATATATATTATATATATTATATAGATATATATAATAATATAGAGTATTATATATAGTATATATATATATGTATGTATGTATGTATGTATATGTATGTATGTTGCGAGTAGAACAACGAAGGGAAGTACAAGAAAACACACGAATATGCCGAAGGCCTTTTCGCTTTAATTGCTTCGTCAGGGCATATAAGACTAGAGCTACATAGAGGTATATATACAAGTACTAGGCGGTCAGGTCACGTCGGTAATCAGGTGTGCGACCAACCTTGGCTAGTTCGTGGCTCCCTGTTGCGGTGTTGAAGTTGTTGGTTGTGTGTATGAACGCCGCTTCTACCATCTTCCTTTGTCGTGGGGGCAGGCCTTGTTTAATAATGGAGGCCTGGGACCACTTGGGGAGATGGCCGTCGGAGTCGACGTGAACAACGAAGGCGCTCCTCTTGTCGTGTCGCCGGAGGGCGCTGTGGTGTTGGTCGATACGTTGTTCATGGAGGCCACGTCCTGTCTCACCTATGTACACCTTGTCGCAGTCACCACAAGGTATGCTGATGCTGTACACTTGGCTGCGAGGTCTGTTGTGGTCTGATCTCTTTTGCCTGACGATGTCTCCGATCTTCTTGCCAGAGGTGGTTGTTATCTTCATAGTATGGCCCACCAGGGCCTCTAGGTGTTCTGCCAGCTGTGAGTGAGGGATGATAATTCTTTGTGTCTTTTCCTGTGTGTCGTCCCCTCTCGATCTAGTCATGATCTTTTCCGCTTTGCGTCGAAGGTGGCTGAGCAAGGCGCGAGGGTAACGGAGGCGCTGGAAAGTGTTGCTGATGTGCTGCACTTCCTCCTCCAGGAACTCCGGGCTGCAGATTCTAAGTGCTCGGAGGAAGAAACCAATGACCACGCCTTCTTTGGTTCGGCTGTTGTGGGCAGAGAAATAGTGTATGTAATCATCTTTATTAGTGGGCTTTCTGTATACAGAGAACACGCCCAACACGGAGGGGCTTCTCGTCGAGGTCTTCTAGATCTAAG
>NC_051399.1:25637131-25647658 GCF_015228065.2 Penaeus monodon
GTTTTTTTTTTTATTTTTGTTTTTTAAAACCCTTTTTTTTAATTTTACCCCCCCCCTCCCCCCCTGCCCCCCCCCCCCCCCCCCTTTTCCCCCCCCTTTTTTTTTTGGGGGGAAACCCCCTTTTTTGGTTTTTTACCCCCCCGGGGTGGGGGGAATAAAGGAAACCAAAGGTAACGGCCACCTCGTTTTAAACCTGCACCGTTGGGGGGCCCCCCCGGGTAAAACCTTTCCGGTCAATCCCGGGGGGGGAGGAAAGTTGCTGGGAAAGCTTGCCCCTCATTTTCGCAGATATCCCTTTATTTTTCGAGAGTGGCAAAAACCCAATAAGCTTGGTCGACACGACTGATGGGGCCTTAATCAAAATAAAAAACACACACATACAAAAACACACACACACACACACACACCACAACACACCACACACACATTTTATATTATCATCGCATCTCACACACAGACATGTGTGCCAGTACGAGTATACACTAGTACGTTAAATATTATTACTATTATTTAATTTGTTATTTATCATCATCATTCATCATTATTGCTATTATGTTATTACTGTTATCATTATCATTATTATTGTATTACTCTTGTTATACTATTAGATTATCATTATGATCAGTTATATTATTCATCATATAAGTGTTATATCATTATTGTTACGTATTATTATTTCAATTTTAATTACTATTATATTGTTGTTTTAGTTATTTTGTTAAAATATTATATTATTAATTATTATTATTTTATTATTATTATTATCATTATTGTTATTATTCATTATCATTTTTATATTATTGTTACATCATTATTATTGTTATTATTATATCATTGTTATTTATAATTATCATCACTATTACTCATTAATTATTATTATTATTGTGTTATGATATTATTATCAGTTTTCATCATTATTATTGTATTAATTATCATCACTATTGTTCTCACCTATTTTTATAACATGTCATTGTTATTTTTATTATTATCGACTTATTACTGTAATATATTATTGTATCACTATATTATATTAGTTCAATATATTAACAGTATTATTATTGCTATTCATATTACCATATTATATGGTTGTATTATTATTATTAATTATTATGTCATCGTCAGCACTATCATTTCGTAATTTATTTACCTCATTTTATTATTATTAATATTATTATTATTACTATATTTCATTATCATTATTACAATTAACCTTATTATCATTTACTATCATTATCCTCATCTTATTATTACTTCTTAGTATTTACTAACATTATTATATTACTGTATATTTATTAATGCTAATACTTCATTATTTTCTATCATTATCTTTGTATTGTTATCAGTATTGCTATACATTAACATAATATTATTATATTTAGATTATTATTATTACCATATTTTTCATTATATGATGATGATGATGATGATGATGATGATGATTATTTTACTGTTACTATTATTATGGTAAATTTCAAGCCATCCAGCTACAGACTTTCGAAACCATTATTTTTGGAATGCAATATTCCTTCGTGGTTTCCGTCGTATTTGACTCGTTGACGAGTGACGGGCTATCACTGAGTTTGGGGAGGAATTAGCATGATTTACACACTGGAAAACAGAACAAAAACACTAAAATAAAATTAAATCGTTTTGCTGAAACTGTATGGTATACAGTTCTGCGGTAAAGTCAGGATTACTTTTACTGATTGACGAACAATACAAATGTATTAAATCATGACTGAACAAAAGAGACTTTTTAATATGAAATGCATAAAACTTCATTAATTGTTGCAACGGTATTTTATGATTATGAGTTTAAAAATAGTAATGCAAAGCAAAAACAAAGGGGAAAAAAATTGCGCTACTGAGTTTCGTGTCGCGCCATCCTTACGGCACTCGCAGTCTACGCGGATGTTATTCTCAAACAACAAACTCTGAACACATTTCAGTAACAGAGCTTGCAAATCTTAGTGATGATTATTGTCAAATATGGTAAATTTCATACTTTTACTTGCTGTGAAATGTAAGAAGGAATTTATTGACCATTACCTGAGCGCAAAATACCGTGGTGGTACTCCACATGCGCGTAGTTTAAAGTCATTGCCCGTCCCACGTGGACTACGAAAGCTGCAGCCCGATTTCGTCGCGCGCTGTGACGGCACACCAAATCATTTAATTGTGGTCGTCTAGAATAGCCGAATCGGGAATAATTTTATTATTACTGTATGTATTATTGCCTTCTTTGAAGAAAGGGTTTTAAATACACGCATTTCCTATTATTTGAATTTACTTCGTGCAATAAATAAGTAAATTTTGCCGGTTCTCGTTACACGTTATTTGAATTGTACAAACCTATATCGTCGTGTCTTGTTATTATGCTTTAATACGTCGTCTTCAACGGGGTAGTATTTCCAGGGATAAGTGTATTTCGCGATTTATAAAACTCAGCAGGCTTTCAATATAATATTTCTTTACACGTACACTAAGCTGGACAGCAGGCTGACACACACTGAACATTTTTTGTGGGGAAGGCAGGGCTTTCGAAAAAAAATGAGTTTAATTGAGTCAGGAAAACTCTGATGTCATTTTCTGAAGTTTTCATTGGCTAGAATTTGTCGCAGTTTGTCACACCGTATAATGGTAAGTTGTTAATAATTGGTCGTTATACAGAGTGTCCTTGTCTTACTGTTTCAGACATTAATAATTTATTATCACCAAT
Organism: Penaeus monodon; assembly: GCF_015228065.2. Lineage (NCBI taxonomy): Eukaryota > Metazoa > Arthropoda > Malacostraca > Decapoda > Penaeidae > Penaeus > Penaeus monodon. The sequence continues at coordinate 25,639,851 of NC_051399.1, forward strand.
TCAGATGAATTTTGTCTTAACTTGCGCGAAAACATGTGTAATAAAGTAAAAATGTACATTTTGAATGTATTATATGCTCACAAACAATCAGGTAATTGTAAACTCTTACCCAATTTTATTCGTTATCATTCGAGCTATCCTCGTCATGTTTTTTATTGAATGGGTGTCGCTCGAGGTATCGCGGAATATAATAGCTTTTGATACCAGCGCGCTGTACCCACTCCTTGAGGTCTCTCCACTACCTTTCAATGTTCTATGTGTGTATTTGTGGGTCGTGTGGTCTACAAAGTTTCAGAATGATTAATACTCTGATGTTTGTATCCATGATGTAGATTACGGTATGGCATCACTGTATATCGCACGGTTTGGTTTTATATATTTCTTAATTAGGGGTATGAGCGTGTTGCACTGCGGTCAGTGCTAAGCAATGACACAACGAATTCTTCTTACACGCTCAATTCCCCAAAGACCCATACCTGGCTCATCTGTCTGCCCCTGTTGTATTTTCGGCGCACGAGCAGCGTCTCGTCGATCTCAAGGATTATTACAACGGTCACCTTTTGAATTTTGATTATGTAACCAATTTGAGGTTACTTAGAACAGAAACTCCAATTACGCTAGTTGGCTTTGAAATACTAATACATTATAAAACTTATGCATGATCCCAATACTTTTGCAGCCAGTGATTCACAAACAAAATAATTTTAAGTTTCCAAATGTGTTCCCTGCAGAAACTTGCCTGTGTAATCGCTGGTAAAAAAAAAAAAAAAAAAAAAAAAAAAAAAACAAAAAAAAAAAAAAAAAAAACTTTTGCGCCGTTTCGTCTTTGCTATTTTTTTTCCATCTACCAGAATACCACACATGTTGATCTTCACGGTATTTGCAAGGTAAATTGTAATGTGGGCAATTTACCTCTCTTGGCAAAAACACTGTGTGCTCATTTACGCAAAGAATTTGCGTATTTGCTTTCCTTGCCACTATTCATACCGTGACACAAACGGTGGCATGAGATTGGTCTATATTATTCCTGTAATACTATTGGGTCTCGTGACAATTGTCACGTGCATGTGGTTTACAATAAAAGTTTCAAATGTTTCGTGCGCAGTTCATAGTAACATTATTGTTTTGAAAATTTCTGTTCCTTCTTGTCCGTAATATGGGCCAAATACATCGATTTGCACAGAGTGAGAAACTTATTGTTACTGTAAAATACTCGACATTATCATGGTATTACTCGTATTGTCATATACTTTTATATGGAAATAAATCTGCTTCATATTGACTTATGCGGACTTAATCTACGTTCGAAATAATGATTTTACAATAAATGTAACAAGAAAACGGCATCATTATTTTGTTTACAAACAGTAGGAAAGATATCGGATGGCGATTTTTAAAATATTGAGATCTGACACTCGCGTGTCTTACAACTTCGTTATTTTTGACTTGCGACGGAAGTACATAGAAGATAAGTTTCTTAGATGTAATCGCCCTGTCACACGCATATATTTTTCAGTTTAAAACATGGTTCGTTGAAAATTTACCTTTACCTTATTATTTTTATTGTTATCATTATTATTATAAGAACCACTACTATTAGTACTATAATAAGTCTTATTATTATCATTATGATAATGATAATATTATTGATATTGTTATTATTATTATTATTATTATTATTATTATTATTACTATTATTATTTTCATTATTATTATAATGTTTATTATAATTATTATAATCATCACTATTATTATCATTAAAATCATCACTATTATATTCTAATCATTATAGTTATTATTATAATTGTTACTAATACCATTATCACCATCATCACTCAGACATGTGTGCGAGTGTGAGTGGAGACTTTGCACTTTAAAGTTGTCAGATGCCTACATTGCAATCGAGTCGCGATGGCTCGATCGGGAGCGTGGCCTACATTCGCGTCTCGTTCATGGGTAGGATCTTAATGATAATGATAATGATAATGTTACTGTTACTGGTATTATTATTATTATTATTATTATTATCATTATTATTATTATTATTATTATTATCATTATTATTATTAGTATTTCATATATATATTGCTGCAAAACATTATCACTGTTATTATTGTCATTTTTATCATTGTTATTATTATTGTTGTTGTTCTTTGTATTGATGTTGTCATTGTTATTACATTTTCATTATTATTATTGTTATTATATAATGATGATGATGATCATCGTTATTTTGTGTATAATTATCAGCATTATTGTTATTATTGTCATTATTATTATAATATTTTTATGTTATTATTGTAGTAGTACCTATATTATCATTATAATTGCCATTATTATTTTTTTTCCGTTTTAATATCATTATATTGTTATAAATTTCATGTTATCATCATCATCATTATTATTGTTTTTATTTTTACTATTATCATTATTTTATTATTGTATTACCTTTACCATTATCATTATATTATCATTATCATTATCATATCATATCATTATCATTATCATTTTTATTATTAGTATTCTATTATTATTATTATTACGGGCCCTCCGGGCTATTACAGTGGTAACGTGTGGGCCTTTTCCCATCCGAGTGGTCGGCGGTTCGCGCCCCGCCCAGGCGCGAGAAGTTGCAACTGTGCCCGGAGGTTATGCTGTGGCTGGGCACCACGGGGGCAAGGACTCGGTTCAGCCGAGTCAGCAGCAGCTGACACACGTGAGCAAAATCAAGCGACAGTATGTCACACCAAGAATATTATTGTATCAAAGGGGAATCCAAACCAAACATTATTATATTTACTATTATTATTTTTCATCATCAATAATTCATCATCATCTCATCATATCATCATCCATCATCATCATCATCATCATCACATCATCATCATTATTTTATTGTTATTATTTTATCATCGTCATTATTATTAACATTTTTATTTTTATTATTATTATTATTATTATTTTTATTATTATAATTTTTAATATTATCATTATTTTTTATTATTATTATTGGTATTAACAGTACTATTATTTTTTTTATATTATTATCATGTATATTATCATTCTTTTTCCATAACTATTGTTATTATTTTTTATCATCACTATTATTATCATTATTACTACTTATTTTTCATTATTGTTGTTGTTGTTGCTTTTATTATTATTATTATTATTATTATTATTATTATTATTATTATTATTATTATTATTATTTTATTATCATTATTTTCATAAAACATTATTTTTTTTTATCTTTTTTTTCCAAGTACTACAAAAATAATTTTTGTTATTACATTATAATAATTATTAGTAGTATTAGTAGTATTACTGTTATTATTGTTGCTATTTTTACTATTATTATTATTATTACTATTTATTATTGTTATTATTATTATTATTATTTAACAGTAATAGCAATAGTAATAGTATTGCATTATTACAATTATAATTATTCTTACTACTTTTATTTTTTTGATTATTATTATTATTAAACTATTACTAACTTATCATCACTATCACACTCGGACATAGGTGAGTAGAGACTTTATACTTACATATGCGAAGATAACAAAACAATAAATTGGGTACAATATTTCGATCGTTAGCGTGCGCGTTTTCGTTACGGTGGCCTGAGTTCGCTTTCCCCTTTCAGGGGTGGGTTGTTAAATATTTTGTTAATATTGTTATAATTATTGCGGGAATGATTTTATCACGTCATTATTTTTTTTATTATATTTTTTTGCTGTTTTTTTTTTTCTTTTTAGATCTGTTAATAAAATCAAACACCGGGTCACTACCGGCGACCTAGGGTGATTGAAGTTTGAGGCAATGGAAACAAAAACATGCACATACCTTTTGCAGCAGGTTTCCTGAGTGCATAGCACAGCAGTACATTACCTCATTCCGCTCTTCCCTTGTCCATTTAAGTCTTGTTCTCTTTGATTGATAGTCAGATGGCTGAACCGCAGGGCCAGGGGTGGGAGCTATCCCGTCCTAGTGACCTGGCGGATTTTGACTAATGGAAGAGGTACACATTAGTTCTACCCTGGGGATGCGCCCCTTGTGATCCGTGTGGACGGCGACGGTTACATCCACTCCTACTCTTATTGGAGGCAGGAGCTTTTAGCCCCATGCCAGAAGCGATATCCGCGCTAACTCAATTGGAATGTCCAGGTCCCGCGGGCACGGTGTTTGACCGAACCACTTAGCGCCCTGGGACATAATGTCTTTAACTGGGCGTTTGAGCCCGTAAAAGGCATTCATTATTACCAGTCATTTATTCCCAGTCATTTCATGTTATTATCAGGCGGTCTCATCACCATCGTATATTATTCTATATTATTATTATTTCATGTATTATTATTATCATTATTATGTATATTATTATTATTATTAATTACCATTATAATCATCATTATTATGTTTATTATATATCATTATTAGTAGTAGCATTCATTATTATATCATTGTATTTTTATTATCATCATTATTATAGACATTATCATTATAATATTATCATCATTATTTTATTAATATCTATCATTACCATATTCTATATTTTCATTGTGTTGTTATTATATATATTTTATGTAATTATTATTATTTTCATTATTATTATTATTATTTTATTAGTTATTTATTATTATCATTCATATTATTATTTATATTATATTATTATTATCATTATTATTATGATGATCACCATCATCATTATCATCATTATCATTACTATTACTATTATTATTATGATTATTATTTTTTCATCAATAATGGTAATGATGATAATAATAATAGTGATAATAATAATAATAATAATAATAATAATAATAATAATAATAATAATAATAATAATGTTAATATTAGAAATAATAATGGTATATTAATGGTGATAATAATAATAACCATGAAAATAATAATAACATTATCGCTTAAACCATTCCTTCTTATCTCTTCTCATACCTTGCATCCTCTTTCTTATCCCTCTCCCTTCCTACCTCTTCCTCCTCTCCTCACTTCCTCTTTTCTTTTCCCCTTCCTCCGTCCTCTTCCTCTTCCCCGTTCGCATCCTCGATTTCTCTCATTCCTATCCATTCCTTCCTATCCCTCCCTCCCTCCCTCCTGCTTTCTCCCTCTCCTCTCTTCGACAAGGCGTCACGGATCAACCACAACGTAGCAAGCAGTACGAGTATTCATCGGACACATTACCTTGCTATCACAGAGCTGACTTTTGAATAAACAATGATCTTTTAAATAATTTGTGTAAACATCCCGACACTGTATTAATACCTCATTTTTTTATACTCTCATTTATCTCTATCATTATTGATAGAGATAAATGTTCAAAAGATTTATCCTCTTTAAAACTTCATTTAATATTCTGAATATCGTATCTCTGTAAGCTTGTAGTATACTGGTCAGAAATGGGGAATGAATACTCGTAGGCAGCACAGGAATTTATAACATTGAAAATATAACAAAAAACACGAAAAGAAAAGTAAAACAACAATAAAACTATAAAACCAACAAGACTATAAAAATAAAACACGAAAAGAAAAGTAAAACAACAATAAAACTATAAAACCAACAAGACTATAAAAATAAAACACGAAAAGAAAACAGCAAGACTAAAACCATAACGGCAGCGGTCACTCTGAGCGGCGGCAAAGTACAGTCACTGGGGCTCAGTACAGATAATTGTTCGAACATCACAGGTAAACGCAATAGGATCAGATAATCGCACTTTACATGACCTGGCAATGGTGGCGATGTGGTGCGGTTGGTGGAGACAGCGTCGAGAAAAAAGAAGCGCCAGGTGATAAAGGCTGCGCGGAGCAAGATGAAGGAGCTCTGGTCGTTGCTGCCTGCCGTTTGCAGTAATAGTAATGATAATAATGATGATGATGATGATGATAATAATAACAAAAATAATAATGATAATAAAGGTTATATCGATAATAATGATAATAATAATGATAATATTATGATTACAAATAATAATAATGGCAATAAAGATAATAATAACAATTATAATAATAATAATAATAATAATAATGATAATGATAATAATTTTGATAATGATAATAATGACAAATACTGACGAAGATGACAGTGATGATACTGATAGTAAATAATAATAAGTAATAATATTGATATTAAAATTATTGATAATAATAATAATAATAATAATAATAATAATAATAATAATGGTAATACTAATACTAATAAATATAATAATAATAATAATAATAAAATAATAATAATAATAATAATAATAATAAAATAATAGTAATAATAATACAATAGTAATAACAATAATAATAATGATAATAATAATAACAAGAGTAATAACAACAACATCAGTAACAATAAGAACAACAACAGCAACAATAAAAATAATGATGATAATATAGAAAACAACAACAGTGATAATGTCATTGCATCACCGATTATAATAATAATAACAATAATAATGTTAACAACCCACCCATGAACGAGACACGAACCCAGGCCACCGTAACGAAAGACACGCACTCTACAGATCGAGCCATCGGAGCTCAAGGAAATATTAGTTATATACAGTTTTTGATGTTCAAAGTCTCTACTCACACTCGTACACATATCTGAGTATAATGATGAGGTTAGTAATAATAATAATAATAATAATAATAATAATAATAATAATAATAATAATAACAATAATGGTAAAAATAATAACATGAATAATACCAATAATAAATATAACAATAGTAACAATAGTAATAATAATAGTAATAATAACTATGATAATAGTAATAGTATTTATAATAATAATAATAATAATAATAATAATAATAATAATAATAATTATAGTCATTATCATTATTATTATTATGACAATAACACTGATGATAACAATAATGATAAGAATAATTATCATTATGACAATAACAATGATGATAATACTAAAGATAATTAAATAATAATATTAATATTAATAATTATCATTATTATTATTATAATGATAATAATAATAATAGTAATAACAAGAACAGTAATAATAAGAACAACAACAACCATAATATTAATAAGAATGATAATATTACCAGTGATAATTACATAGTAAGAATAGTCATAACAATAATCATGAAAATGTTAACCCACCCAGGCCACCGTAACGAAAGACGCGCACGCTACAGATTGAACTATCGGAGTTCAATTACAATCTGGTTAGTTAACATATTTAAAGTACAAAGTCTATCCTCACACCCGCACACATGTCTGAGTGTGAGGATGACTATGATGATGATGATGGACCCAAAGGAACGGCATAGACCGATACGGTTTGGCACCAGGGGTTTCGCAGGAATTGCTCGAACAAGGTCGCAAACGTAGATACGATAATGATGCCCGACAATAGGCTCGTAGTTCAGTCCGTTTTATGATCAAAGGCTATGGGAGTTCACCTATACAACTGCAGCCTTGTAGTTCAGTCTGCAGGTGATCAAAGGTTATGGGAGTTCACTCTCTCACAAATCAATCCGGTGCCGGCAACTCCTGCGATGCCGCTAGTGTCAAAGTGTATCGGTTTGAGAATAAAGCTATAGTTGACATAGGTGGCCTAATATATATATATGTGTGTGTGTGTGTGTGTGTGTGTGTGTGTGTGTGTGTGTCTGTATATATATATATATATATATATATATATATATATTTTTTTAAAAAATATATATAATATATTATATATTATATATATACTTTATTATTATAATATAATATAATATAATTATAAATAATTTAAATAAATTTTGTTTTTGGTGTGTGTGTTTTAA
>NC_051399.1:25647758-25665258 GCF_015228065.2 Penaeus monodon
CACTTAAACCTAACAAACCAAATCTAACGTAGACCTAACTAACCTAACCAAAAACCTAGCTAAGCTAACAAATCTAAACGTAGAAACTAAACCTAACCTAAACCTAAAACCTAACTAAGGCTAACCAAAATCTAACCTAGAACCTACACACACCTATTTAATCAAAAATCTAAACCTAACCCAAAATAACGATTCTAACATAAACCAAACACCCTTACTGTTCTTAAAACATTATCTAAACCATTTTAAACATAAAAATAAACTATTCTAACCTAAACATAATACAACGTTTTCTAGCCTAAAACTAACACTTATGATTCTAATTTAACGTAACTAAACTTAAACCTAACCCAATAAAAACTCAAAACCCAGCTTATCCTTATCTTAACCTAACCTAACAAAAAAAAAAAAGGGCAGAGAGGGATAGCAAAAGAAAACGAGAGGGAGAAGAAGAGAGTGAGGAAGAGCAAGAGGGAGTGAGAGAGAGGTCAAAAAAAAAAGGCAAGCGAAAAATGTCTAAGAATGAAGAGAGAGAGGGAGAGAGAGACAAAAGAGGCAAAGGAGGGGAGGACAGAGAGAAGCAGGAGGTAGAGGAAGAAGAAAAAGAATAGAGAGAGAAAATAAAAAGAGACAGAGAGAAAGAAAGAGAGAGAGACAGAAAAGATGAAATATATATATATAATATATAATTAATATATATATATATATTAATATATAATATTATATATATATAATATATATATATATATATATTATATATATATATAATTATATGTATTATTATTTCCGTGGAAAAGGAAAAACTGGGGAACCCTACCACGCACTCACTCCAAGAAGGATCAAAACATGAAAAACTACAATTAAGTAATCATGCTGTGACCACGGCGGGCGTCAGAGATGAAACCTACTGTTAAAAGAAATAAGAATAAAGAAATGAATGTATATATATATATAAAATAATATATATATAATATAATATATATATATATATATATATTATATGATTATAATATATATATATAAATGATGATAATGATGATGATAAACGATAATAATGATGATTAATCATGATAATAATGATGATAAATAAATAGAAAACTGGGGTCCATATATAATAAAAAAAAGGTAAAAAAGAAAAAAAAATCCCAAAAAGTCGAAAAAAAGCGAAAATATAAGCCTTTTGAGAGTAGACTCCAAAAATGACGTTTTTTTTTTCGATTTCTTTGATAATTTTGGCAATTATTAGGGTAATAATGATAATAATTACCAAAATTGTATTAATCATGACAATAATGATGAAAAAAAATGAGAATAAAAGAGAATATTTTGATGACATTTTGATTGATTGTTTAATATTTATCATTATTATTATTATTTTATTTGATTTTATTATTTATTTATTATTATTATTATTATTATTATTATTATTATTATTATTATTAATCATTATTATTATTATTATTATAATTATTATTATTATTTATTTCATTATTAGTATTTATTACCCCAAAAAAAAAAAATCATAACTGTAATAATAACAACAATAAGAAGAATAAGTATAATAATAATAATAGTCGTTATGATATTGTTATTAATGTCAATATTGTTATTATTATCATTACTATTATTTTTACTGGTAGTATAATTGTTATTTTGGTTGCCATATTGTCATTCTGGTTGTCATATTGCCATTCAGGCAACCACTTTGTCATTTTGTTTGTTATATCGTTATTCTGGTTGCAATATTGTCATTCTGGTATTCATTCTGTCATTCTGGTTGCCATATTGATGTATTTTTTCCTTTTGACTCTCGCATGAAAAAAAAAACCTTGTATTAGAGAGTCATGTTTTTTAATTACTGATTATTGTTTTGTATATTTTTGATCTTCGAGTTTATTATTTTACATGATGACTAATCAGTTAAAAATGAATAAATTTTTGAAATTGATAATTCTATTGTTTATTATTAAATTGAATCGAATGATTTTCAGTCAACAGCTGAAAATTACGTAATTGGACGATTGATGATACACAATTGCTTTCCGTTAACAATGAAATATCCTTGTTAATTTATCATTACGGTTATATGTCTAATCCTCCATTCAGCAGATGATTTTGATCCGCCCGGGGCACTAATTACCCTCATTAATCCCCACTAATAAGGAGAGGATAATTATAAGCGAATAAGTGTATATCTATTATCTTTTATTGTTTATTTACCATATTTATTTTATAATAATTTTTGATTATTATGTTTGTTATTCATTCATAATTTAGACATATTATTATTATTGTATCTATTATTTATTCAATTACCATTTTCATGATTGTATTCATTATTTATTTTTATTTTTATCATTTTAGTGTTGTATTTATTATTTGGTAAATTTAAATTTGTTTGTTTTTTTTATTTTTATTTGACCACTAAATTGTAACTTTATCATTTTTATTCCCCCCATTATCTTTTTTGTTTTTACTGGATTTTTCCTGGAACTTTTTTTAATTTTTTTGATCCAAAAAAAAGTTATTTTTTTTCTTTTTTTTTTTTTTTTGTTTTTTTTTACCCTAACCGTTTAGATGTTATTTTTCATTTGTTTTTTCCATTATATTTATTTTTTTTTTCTAGTTTTATTTTTGCCAATAAATCTCAATTTTTTAAAAAAATTTGTTTGATTTTTTTTCGCTCCCTTCCAGCTTTATGTTTTTGTTTTTTTTTTAATCAAATTTGTTTTTTGTTAATGCTTTCCCCTCCCAAAATTTCCTTCACTTTCCCTTTATTTTTTTTTCCCTTTTTTGGGGGGGGGGGGGGGGGGGGTCTTTAATTTTTCCCCTTATCTTTTTTTTCGTTTTTTTTTCCATGTATTTGTTTTTTTTTCCCTTAACAATTTCAAAACCAATATATAATATATTATATATATATATATATATATATATAATAATTATATAATATATATAATATATAATATAATATAAATATGGCATGTTATTATAATATCTTATATTTTTATTTCCCATTTTTTTTTTTTTTGTTTTCTTTTCTTATTATTTCCCCAACTTTATTTTCTCTTATTATTTTATTAATTTTTTTTTTTATTAATCTTATTTCAAAAAATTCTTTTTCTTTTTATTGGTTTCCATTTTTGATTTTTTTTTTGGATAGCTTTTTTTTTTCCCTTCCCAAAACCCCAGAATACCTTCTTTTTTGAAGTTTTGTCTTCATTTCTTAAATTAATTTGGGCTTTCGTCCTTCTTTTGGGATCGCTTTTCTTCCCCTTTTCGTCCCCCTTTCTCCCCCTTTTTTTTCCTTTTTGTTTCCTCTTCTTTCGCCCCCTTTTATTGGCTTTTGGGTTCCCTTAATTTTTTTGGGATTTTCGTTTTCTTCCCCCCCTTTTTCGTCCTTTCTTCTCCTTTTTTTTCTTTGGGAGGGAGGGGGGAGGGGAGTTGTCCCCCTCATTTCCCTCCCTTTTTTAATTTGCCTTTCGTCTTATTTGGTCGCTTTTTCCAGTCCCCCTTCTTTTTCTGTTTTCCCCCTTTCCCCCCCGAGTCCTCCCCCGGCTGGCGCCCCCTCGAGCAGCGGGTCCGTCCTTCCCCGTTCCAGCAAATGGGGGGGGGAGAGGAGAGAGGGGGAGGGAAAAGAACCTCCCCCCCCCGCCCTTTGGATGATCCCAATGTGCGGGGGGCCCCCTCCTTCCTCCGGTCGAGCCCTTCAACTTCACCCCCCCCCCCTCCCCCCTCCCTTTTGGGAAATTTTGCCCCATTGGGTTTCGAGCCCTCTTAAAATGTGAGGGCGGAGCTTTTTTTTAGTGGCCTGGTTTTTGGAGGGTGTGGCCTGAGGGAAAGAGAGGGCCCGCCCCGAAGGCGGGACAGGGGGGGGAAGCTCGTGGGCCTTGGGTTGGGGGGTTGTAGCCCAGCCATGGAGAGGTTGGGTGGGCCGGGGTCCAGAGGCCCCCCCAAACACCATAACACTCACACACATAAACCACACATAATATATGACAAAAAAAAAAAATATATACACATTATATGTAAACATATTACATATATATTAGTTGTGGGTGTATGTATAAATATATATACATTGAATAACATTGGAATAGGGGATAATAAAATAAATACATACATGACAATTTACACCTCCACAAACGATATTTTTTAAATATAGATTTAGATTAGATTCGTAAGATTAAAATTAAAGAGTAGATTTAATATTTTTATTTTTCCCTACATATGGTATGTGGGTTGTGGGTTGTTTTTATGTAACCAGTGGGGTGTGGGGTAATATTTATTGTATGTATAATGTAATATTGATATTATATATATCATATATATAATTAAATATTATATATAATATCAAAAAAAACATTTTTTTTTTATTTTATTTTTTATCTATTTTTTTGTTTATATTTTGGCCATGTGGGTTTTTTTTTTCCCTGTTTGTGTAAAATAAGTAATGTTTTATATTTGTATAATTTTAATAATGTCCCAGTTTAAGAAATAATTTGGCCCCCTATCTTACCCCTACCTTCCTAACCCTAACCCTTCCCCTAGTTTTTTACAATACCCTATCTTTAAAGTTTTTTTTTTATCCTACTACCTTACCTTAACGGAAAACCTACCCCCCTACGTTATCCTGTCTATCTAAAATCAAACCTACCCCATCCTTTCCTTGCTAGTCAGCCCTTCCCTCAACCGGCCCTATTCTATTTATTTTTTTTTTGTTGTAATAGCCTGGCCTAGTAAAAAAATCTTGGTTTAGGTTTTTAAAGTTGAAGTTTTTTTTTTTTTTTTTTTTTTAGGTTTTTTTTTTTTTTTTTTTTGTCCCATTGCGTTTTGTTTTTTTTATATTGTTAACGTTAGGAATTAGATTTTTTTGAAATAGGTTTTTTTAGATTTGGTTAGGTTTTACGTTTTTTTTTTTTTTTCGTTTTTTTTATCGTAACATAGGTTTTTTTTTTTTTTATGATAATTTAATGATTAATAATAATAACAATAATAAATAAAAAAAATAAATTAAATAAATAATAAATACATACATAATAAACAAATAATAAAAATTAAAAATAAATAATAATGAATAAATTAATTAATATAATAATGATTTTAAATACAAATTTCTGGTAATTATTAATCATTAATTACCGGAAGGGCCCAGTGGGCTAAACCAACCCGCGGCCCCCCACGACCCACTAAAAAAAGGAGTGGGGCAAAAATAGGAATCTTACTAGCTCCATAGACATTACCTATCTACTCGTTACTTGAGTTAATGATAGCGAAGTTTTACGCTCACCTCCCCCGTGGGCCACTCGGTGGAAAATTGATTTTTTTTTTAGCAATTTCCAATTCCTAAGTCAGATGTACCGAGGTTAATATTTTTTTTGAAAGATGGAAAAAAAATGCAATTTCCGGCGGATTTATCGATAAAAAAACAAAACCCTCCCTGACCAGGACTCCCGAACCTAGGGTCACTTTTCCGGGGGGATGAAAAAAACCGGAGGCAAAGTGCTAAAACAACCGCGCCCACAACCCCCCCCCCCCCTAAAAGAAGTGTGCAAAATAAGGAAAAAAAATTACTAGGTTCCATAGACAATTTAACCTATCTACTTTGTACTTGAGTAATGATAGCGAAGTTTTTTACGCTTCACTCCCCGTGGGCACTCGGTTGGGAAAATTGGAATTTTAGCAAATTCAAAATTCCTAAGTCAGATGTTACCAAGGTATATTTTTATGGAAAGGATGGAAATAATGCAATGCCGCATTGATTATCGATAAAAAAAAACACCAACCCCCCCTGACCCAGGGACTCGAAACCTTAGGTGACCTCCGGGGTATTGAAAAAAAAACCGGAGGGGCCAGTGGCTAAAACCAACCGCGCCCCAAAAAAAACGAACCCACTAAAAAAAGGGTGGGTCAAAAAAAAATAGGGAATCTTTACTAGGTCCCATAGACATTTACCTATCTACTCGTACTTTGGCATTGCATTTATTTCATCTTTACATATATAGTGATTTATATATAATGTACCACACATATATATATATAATATCATTATCATCATATATATAATAATATATAATATATATATATATTATTAAAAATATTATTATATATATTATTATAAGTATAATATATATAATATAATAAATATAATTAGTTAATAATATATATAATTAAGTATAGATATATAATATATATAGATATATATATATTAAATATAATATCTGTGTGGTGTGTGTGAGTTTCTGTGTATATTATATTATATAATCTATATATAAGTCATAATATATATATAATCTCGTATATATAATATATGTATGGCTGTTTTATCTACAAGGTTTGTATGTTTCGAGTAGAACCAACGAAGGGAATTACAAGTAAACACACTCGAATAGTGCCGAAGGCGCTTTTCGCTTTAATTGCTTCGTCTGGCATATAAGAACTATAGCATACATATACCGTATATATACAAGTACTCAAAGGTCGGTCAGGTCCACGTCGGATAAATCAGGTGTGCGACAGACCTTTGCTAAGTTCAGTTGGCTCCCTGTTGGCGGGTTATGAAGTTGTTGGTTGTGTGTATGAACGCCGCCTCTTCTGAACATCTTCCTTTGTCGTGGAGGGGCAGGCCTTGTTTATAATGGATTAACCTGGGACGCACTTGGGGGGATGGCGTCGGAGTCGACGTGACGACCGAAGGCGCTCCTCTTGTCTGTCGCCGGAGGGCGCTGTGGTGTTTAGGTCGATACGATTTGTAATCATGTGGCCACGTCCTTCTCACCTTGATACATCCTTAGTCGCAGTCACCACAAAAGGTATGCTGACATAGGCTGTAAACAACAATTGGCTGCATAGAGTGCTGTTGTGGTCGATCTCTTTTGCCTGACGATGTCTCCGATCTTCTTGCCAGAGGTGGTTGTTATCTTTCATAGTATGGCCCAACGAGGGCCTGCATAGGTGTTCGGCCAAGCTGTGAGTGAGGGATGATAATATCTTTGTGTCTTCCCTAGTTTTTTCGTCACCCTCCTCGATCTAGGTTCATGAGCTTTTCCGCTTTGCGGTCGAAGGTGGCTTGGCAAGGCGCGAGGGTAACGAGGGCGCCTGAAAAGTGTTGCTGATGATATCTGCGCTTACTCCTCAGGACTCAGATAAAAAATAAAACTAAGACAGATTCTAATGACTCGGATTAAGAAACCAATGAGACCAACAAGTCCTATTCTTTGGTTTCGGCATATTTGAGTGGGCAGAGAATAAGTGTATGTAAATCATCTTTATTAATGGGCTATTCTGTATACAGGAGGAACACCCGGCCGTCAGTCTTCTATGGAAGCAGAGTGTCTGAGGAAGGTGACGCTGTTCTTCATTCTCCTCTTCGGTTGGTGAACTGTTGGAGGTGTGTGACCTGCAGCTTTGAAAAAAAAACAAGACAAAAAAAAAAAAGAAAATAAAAATAAGAGAAAGAAAAAAAAAAAAATAAGACAGTCTGTGGAGGAGTTCTTGTGAAGTTCGTTCTCTAGTAGGGCTGGTGTCGAAGCCCACTGAATAACAAGATGATTGGCGATCACTATTTCTCTTTGCACAAACAGCGCGAACCAAAGAAGGTGCGTGGTCATATGGTTTTCTCCTCCGAGCCTTACAATCTGCAGACAAGGAGTTCCTGGAGGAGGAGTAATAATATTAATCAATCATCAATGTTAATCCAAATTCTCTTTATTCTCACTTTTATCATCATTATTGGCATAATTAATAGGAATTTCTGGTAATTATTATCATTATTTACAAAAAAACCATAATTAATATGCCACCGAAATCAATGATGACATGGAAATCTCTTAATTGATATCTACTCTCAAAAAAACAAAAGGCATATTTCTCTAGATTTTGCGCATTTTTCGACGTTTGGAGATATTTTTTTTCTTTTAACCCTTTTTATAAATATATATATGGAGCCAGATTCCTTTTATATTATCATCATTATTATCATGATTAATATCATTATTATCGTTATCAAATCATCATTATCATCAATTATCATCCATCATTATCATCATTATAAACATTACATTCGATCTACATATATTAGCAATTATTATCATTATTAGGTGCAATTTTTGCAGATTATAAATATTATTTTTACAACTATACTAATAACAACTACAATAATATATATAATACTATAATACATAATAAAAGTTTTTTAAAATATTTATTTAAATCATTATTTTAATTAAAATATCCGTTCTTACTGTAATTATTACTGTATTATAAATTATTTTTACATTATACTAAGGTAGTAAAAACAATAATAATCATGATAATAATAACAATAATACTATCAAGAACAATATTATAAACAATTAGGTTTTATTAATTATTATCTTATTATTATTATTATTCTTGTTATGTGATTGCGCGTTATAATAATAATATTTTTTTCTATTACATAGTGCTAACAATTAAAAGTATAATAATAATACATCATAAATAATAATAATAATAATCAAATAAATATAAGAATAAAATAATGATAATATGGTAAAAATATATGAGTAAATAGGAATAATATTAGTATCATCAAATTGTTTCGACTAATTCATCTATTATTACTCACTTTTAATCATCATTCTATGTCATGATTTATAGAATTCTGGTACAATTATTAATCATATTACCCCTAAATAATTGCCGAATCATCAAATAATGGAAAAAACGTCATTCTTGGAGTCTACGCTCAAAATGCTATATTTCGCTAGATTTTGCCGCTTTATATCGACTTGGTGGGATTTTTTTTTTTCTTTTAACTTTTTTTAGTATATAGGACAAAACAACTTCCTGTTCTTATCACAATCATTATTATCATGATTATCATCATTATTATCTTTATCATCATCATTATCCATCATCATTATCATCATATTGCAACATTATTATGTCATACATCGTATTGCATTATTTCACATTATTATTGCAATTATTGCGATATAAATATAATAGTATTTTCAACTATACTATAACAACATGTGCAATAATATAGTTGAATCTGACAATTAATACATAACAAATAATAACGTTTTTATAATAGTTATTTATTATCATATATTTTTAATTATATCGTTATTACTAGTAATTAAATATACTGTTATGATAATTTTTTTTTACAATTATACTACCAGTAAAAATAATAATGATAATAATAACAAATGATAATATTAATTAACGATATATAACAATTAGTATTATTATTTTATAAAAAATAACTATTATTATGAATATTATTGTTATTATTAACACAGTATTATAAATATTTTTGGCAATATATACTATATCGAATTAAATAATAAATAATATTAATAATCACTAATAATATATTAATAATCAATGATAAATGCTAATTATAATGATATGACTAATAATATTATAATATAATAATAAATTATAATAAATAACTAATAATAATAATGATAATCACAAACATATAATAAAAAATAATAATACTAGTCATAATATACAATTAATAAATAATAATCACATGAAGTTATTAATAATAATATTGCTAATAATATGATACTAGTATAATATTAATCTCAAATGTTAATCCAATTCTCTCTTATTCTCACTTTTACTCATTAATGTACATGAATACATAAAATTCTGTACTTAATATCTTTTAGGCCTTACAGTGTGCCAGAATCAATCAACATGAATGAAAAACGCGTTCATTTTGGAGTCTACGTCCATACGGCTATATTTCGCTAGATTGTTGCGCATTTTATTTCGACTTTATGGGATATTTTTTTCCTTATATACCTTTCTATTATATATCAGACACATTCCTGTTTTGATCGTCAATATATTAGCCATATTCTCATCACTATATATATAGTTATCATCATCATATATCATCATTATCATGCATTTCATCATCATTACATCCTCTTGCATCAGAATATCATCATTATTGGAGGATTATTATCATATTATTGCAATTATGCAGTTATAATATATATTATTTACAACATAATGTATGATAATAAATTACGACAAAGAATTCTAATTAATCATGACAAATAATGAATGAATAAAAGTGATATAAAAGAGAATTTTGGAAACTTTGATGATTATTAATATTATTAACTTTTTATCATTATTATTATCATTTTATCATTATCATTATTCTTATTATTATTATGTATTCTTATTATTACTATTATTATTAATTACAGTTGTTTGTTATTATCATTATTATTTTATTATTATATTATTAATATTATTAATATTACTTTTATAATTGTTAGTATTATTATTATCATTGTTATATTACTTACTTATTATTCATACTATTATATCCAACAACCAAAAATATAGTACAATAATAATAATAACATAAATAACGAGTTTATATAATATTATTTATATCACGTTTTAATTACTACCGTTGTTACTGTAATTCTTAACTGTTTAGAACATGGATTAATTTTCATTAAAGAAAGAAATTTGGCAATTATACCTACCATTAAAATATAAAAATGACAAAACTAACTTAAAAGTGCACGGTACTACGGTCTCATTTAAGTAGATAGAAGAATAAACTAAACCAATACAATTATTTATACAAAACACCCAGGGAGAACGAAAAGACGTACGACAGTGTCACATTAATCAGATGCCAGCCTTATTTCGAACGTAATCAATTTTCCTATGGCGACATAAGGGTATGAAAGTGCCGCGAAATACCTGGTGACTGAATTTATAAACCTGTGTGGAGTAATGTAATGGGGCGAGAATGCTTGTGGATTCTACTAGATAGTGTACCTACTCTAAATTACTAACACATCTGAAATTTGAAAGAGACATATATACAATCTATGTAGATTCAACCCTTATCAAGGAGCCTCTACAAGATGAGTTAGAGCAGACTTCTGCTAGAAATCACTCCCTTTGATACACTCTGAATTCTCCAAGCAAAACACATCTTTATCATGAATAGTTGGGTTGGTAAGTCATATCTCACTATTAAGCAACATCTTATAGGATAAACCCCTTTAAAAACATAATTAGTTAAGGAAGGAAAGAATTAATATGTTTAGAAACGCATATCTAGCCTAGCATGAGTTGAGTGGAGTTTATCCCTGCATCTGAGTTCCGACCACAGCAAGCTACGGATCTATGCGTTTTCTGATACTGATTTCAGACGTGTGATGCATTCTAGAGATGATAGTTATCGCTATATCCCATAGATAGACGATTTGCAGGTGTAATCGAGTGTAGGCACAATGCTAATTTGTAACCAAATTGATCTTTTAAAGGTTCTATTGGCAAATTCCATTATCCCAAAATACGGTGCGAAAAACGCATCTCTCTTATTGTAAACGCCACAATGGGCTTTATCAGTATCGCGTCCTCCCGGTTCGTCTTCGAAACATCCCCTGCCACTTTTCCATGTTACTCAACACAATATAATTGCTGTATAATGGATGTAAGCCTACCTTGATAGATGACTTTATATACTACAAGATAGGTGGGAAAGATCAGGATCTGCGGGAGCTGTTTGATAAGGGCTAACTACGGCAAACATTGACGTAAACCTCATCAAAAAAGGGATTATTGCTCAAGCCAAGGTTACTAGGACTATACTGTAGTCAAGGTACAAGGTAGCCCCTTATGAATGGGAATATCGTGGTCAATCCCAACATTATCCTGTTACCAAAAAACACACAACGAGACTTGAAACGAGGTTTCTATAGCCAATGTATTATACCGCAGAAGTCTGTAAGACAACTTTTCGGATATTATATACTGACTGACACTTGCTAAAGAGAAAAGGTAAAATTTAAATAGTCCGATCCTGCCAAAGCTGCACATTCCGCAAGAGTCAAAGGCAGTGCTTAGAGTTCCTACTCACCGATTCCTCGTTTCTTCTCCCCAATTAATCGATGAACCATGTTAACATTGATATAAGCAGAGCGATAATCGAGCGGAGAGCTGTTTTGTGTCAAAGCTGATGGTAAGGGATCGCTCATGCCTGTATGTTTTCTATTTCAAAGAAATTTACTGTGAAAAAGAAACTCTGAGTCTCATTCTAGCACTCAGGCATTTTGCAGTGTATACCCTATTTGCCTCGTATTCCCTTAAAGTTACAGTGTGACACTCAACGCCCTTGGTTTTCTTATCCAGAAAAGAGCTCTAAAAACCAGAAGAACTCATGAGGTGGAGCTAGAGTTACAGAGAAACTAACCTATGATGTTCCCCATCTAGAAAGCAAAGAAAATAGGTATGCTCCGATGCTCTATCTAAAGAAAGTCAAATTTAGTGTTATACAGTAAATCGTCTTTCATATCACTTATCCTCTCGTGATGTTTGCTGTGGTTGTACTAAATTTTTGTCTTTTTCACAGAATGTTTGTCATTGAGAAAAATGTCAATGTTGTTACCAAAGGTGACTGATATTTCCACCAATAGGGTAGTGAAGTAATTTATTCAATGTATCGTTTTCTGTTGTATGTTTTGTGTTATACATGTTTATAAGTTTTAGTAAAGATTAACATATTATTTTTTTGTTGATAGGCACTGATAGTACACTATCATATTTAAAAGTAACTTGCCTACAATGTTTACTGTGTATATGCAAAAAGAGTCTCCTAACTTTATTTTTCTTTTTAGAGGTGAGTGATGATAAGTGCTGGAGACGAATAACCGCGTCTGCTTACCTGATCCTCGACCTGCCTATTCTCACTCACTTCCAGTACTACGGATCATTTGCTATCTTGTCAGACCCGTAGCATTAAGGGGATTGGTGTTCGAAATGTGTCAACTTAAGTACGGTTCGATTCAACAAATCACGGTTTCACAGACATATGGTTCGACAGTGTCTTCATTAGTATGGTGAATAACGGGAGTAGCTCAGAACATACTTTGACACGCTACTGAGGGGACGAAGCTGAGCTCGCGCTGGTCGTGGTCGGGAGGAACCTGTTGTGTTTCGCTTATATTTAATTTGGGTCTCTTTAATAGGTTCAAATTTCTAATATATATGTACATTGTCTATAATATGTATATTCATTCTGTTTTCGATGTGTCACATTATGGTGTGGGTTATGATGATGAGTGTCTGAATACTTTCGATGATGTGGGGATGGTTAATTACTGAACCGTGGTTTGTGTAAATAAATATGTTAAGATGAGACTGACTTTATCTGCTCCTCCCTTACGATATGTAAAGTATTTAGGGCCAATGGCTATGGCTATCGAATAAGGTATATAATTAAACATGAATCATGAATACGTAAATGACTTTATGTAGTGACTGATGAGGACTCCTGATTGAATCATCAAATGAATGAGATAAGACTGAGCTCAAGGAACATATAATCTATTAATTAAAAGGATTTTGAACACTACATAGCCATTAAAGAAATACATCTTTTTGTATTCGCTAATAACGGGTATTTTATATACCACCCTACCCTTGCCAGGGGTTTTTCACTGTGTGCAGGGCTAAAGCTTAATACAACAATACAGATATAACACAGTGACATGCACACGCGCAACACCAACAACACCCACACAACAACACATATAATGAATATATATATTCACTTATATAAGGTATAATATTCTTCTATGTATATATGTTATCAAAACATATTATATTATGTTAATACTATCATATCTATGAGTCTTTATATATAATATATATAGTATTTCTATCTTTATTTTCATAATCTATCTATCTTTCTTATTACCTTTATCTCGTCTATGTATAGCATGATATACTAATCTATCTATGCTATACTGTCATCATATATATAATAATAAACACATCGTATCAATGTTACTTGTGTATTGTTTGTTCTGTTTTCCTTGTTGTTGTCTTCTTCCATGTGTGGTAGTGTCCTAATACAATGAAATATATAATATAGCTATATATATTATATATATATATTAATATATATATATTTACCTATATGTTTTATAATACATATACATGTAATATAATAATAATATCATAGTCAAATTATACAATATAATATTTATATAATTAATATACTCTATTCATGTCTATCAGGACACACACACATGGAAGAAGACCCACAAAGGTAAACAAACAGAAACCAAACACAGACACATAATACATTGTAGTACGTTATATACATATCATACATATATCATCGATAGATAGATCATGCATACATCGACAGATACCGGACTAACTAGCCAAGACTGTAGAATAGTAGAAAAATAAGATAGAAAATTATATATTATATATATAAAGACACAGTCATAGGATAGACATGAGATATACATATATACATATATATTACATATAATTCATAGATAGAAATAACCTTTATATAAGTCATATAATAACACATATATGTATGTGTGGTGTGTGTGTGTTGTGTGCGTGTTGTAACATGTATAGTTTATATCGATTGTTGTACAAAAAAAAAATAGCTCTTAGACCACCTGACACAGTGAAACCCCTCTGCCAAGGGTAGAGTGTAAAAAAATACCCTTTAATTAGTGAATACAAAAATTATTTCTTATTAGCTTACATATATCGATAGTCACAACCTTTTAAAGTTAATTACTCACGCACAAGCTCAGTTCTTATCTCATTTCAATTTGATGTATTTCATCAGGAGTTCATTCATTTCACTCCATATTACATTTACGTATTTCATTGATTCATTTTATATTATATACCTTATTCTATAGACATAGGCATTGCTGCCGTAATTCTTTACATATTTTAGGGCAAAAGGCGCAGAAAGTCATTATTCTCTTAACACTATATTTCATAAAACCACGGTTCAAGTAATTAACCATCCCCACATCATCGAAAGTTATTCATCACACTCATCCTCATTAACCCGACCATAATGTGACACATCGATAAACGAATGGACCTATACATATATAACAATTGAAATCTATATAGAAAGTGAACCTATAAGAGCCAAATAATATATAAGCGAAACACAAACGTCCTCCCGACCACCGACCAGCGCTCGCACTCGTCCCCTCAGACGTCCCACGTATGTTCTGAGCTCCTTCCTCGCTTATCACACCATACACAATGAAGAAAGGTCGACCATTTCCTGTGAACCGTGAGGTGTGAAAATCTGTAACGCCGACTAAGTGTACACTATTCGAATCACCAAATGCCCGCTAATGCTACGTCTTGCAAATCAAAATCCGTAGTCGGTGAGGAGACTACGCAGGTCGAGGCTCATGAAGCATGACGCGGTTATCGTCTCCAGCATTATCACACTCCTAAGATTAAACGAGGCAAGGGAAAAAAAACAATGAAAAAAGAACAAAAAATAAAGAAAAAAAAATAAAAAAGAGAAAAAAAGACTAAAAAAAAAAAAAAAAATAATAAAAAGAAAAAAAAAGAAATGACAAAAAAGAAAGGAAAAAAAAAACAAAAAAAAAAAAGAAAAAGGAAAAAATAAAAACAAAAAACTTAGAAAAGTAAGAAAAAAGAAGAAAAAAAGCAAAGAGAAAAGAACGAAGATAAAAAAAAAAAAGAAAAGAAAAGGAGAAAGGAAACTCCTTAAAGACAAAAGTTAGGAGACTCTTTTTACATTTAAGATCACATTAATACATGGTAGGCAGTTACTTTAATATTCAGTATATCAGTGCATCAACAAAAAAATAATATGTTAGCTTTACTTAAAACTTTAAACATAAACCAAAATTACATACAACAGAAACGATACATTGCAAATATTCACTACAAATGGGGACTATCCATCAAATGGTAACAACAATTGACATTGTTCTCTCTGACAACATCTGTGAACAAGACAATATGTACACCACAGCAAACGTCACGAGATGAAGTGTTAGGAAGACGATTTACTTTAAACATTAATTTTGATTTCTAGATAGAGTCGCGATTACATTTTCTTTGCCTTTATATGGTGGAATCAAGGTTATGTTTCCTGTAACTCTAAGCTACCACCTCATGATTCTCGTGTTTCTTAGAGCTCTTTCTGGATAGAAACCAAGGGGTTGTGGTCTGTAAACTTTAGGGAATACGAGGCAGCATAGCATACACTTCAAAATGCCTAGTGCTAAATGAGACTCAGAGTTTTCTTTTTCCACAGTAAATTTCTTTGAAAACAAACATACAGGATGATCGATCCCTTTACCATCAGCTTGACACAAAACATCTCCCGCTCCGATATCGCTTGCATCTACATACAATGTAGATGGTTCATCGAAATTGGGAGAAACGAGAACGGAGAGGACTAGCACTGCCTTGATCTTTCGGAATGCGCTTTGGCAGTATTCGGACCCTATTTAAATTTTCCATTTTTATTTAGCAATTCTGTCAGTACAAATTATCCGAAAGTATTCTTACAGAACTGCGATAATACATGACAAGAAACCATCTTCCGGTCTCGTGTTTGTTTTGGGGGGTACAGGATAATTGTGGATTGACACGATATTCCCATTCAAAGGGCTAACTTGCCCCTGACCTACAGTATAGCCTAAGTAACCTTGGCTTGAGCAAAATCCCTTTTGACGAGGTTTACCGTCAAGTTTGCCGTAGTTAGCCTATCAAACAGCTCCCGCAGCCTGATCTTCCCAACTATTTGTATATATAATGTCATCATCAAGGTAGGCTTTACATCCATTAATACCAGCAATTATATTGTTGATTAACCTGGAAAGTTGCAGGGGCTGTTCGAAGACCGAACGGGAGGACGCGATACTGATAAAGCCCATTGTGCGTTACAAAAGAAGAGATGCGTTTCGCACGTTTTGTGAAAGGAATTTGCCAATAACCCTTTAACAGATCAATTTTGGTTACAAATTTAGCATTGCCTACTAGATCAATGCAATCGTCTATCCTGGGAATAGGATAACTATCATCTCTAGTTAATGCATTCACACGTCTGAAATCAGTACAGAAACGCATAGATCCATCTGCTTTCGGAACTAATATGCAGGGAAAACTCCACTCACTCATGCTAGGCTCGATAATGCCGTTTTCTAACATATAACTTCTTTCTTCCCTTAACTAATTATGTTTTAAAGGGTTGATCCTATAAGGATGTTGCTTAATAGGAGAATGACTACCAACATCAATATCATGATAAAGATGTGTTTTGCTTGGGACATCAGAGTACAAATGGGAGTATTCATGCAGAAGTCTGCTCAACTCATCTTGTAGAGGCTCTGATAAGTGTTTAATCTTACATGATAAATCTCTTGAAAATTTCAGAGTTACGTAATTTAGAGTTAGGTACACTATCTAGAGAATCAGCATCCCTCCCATTACATACTTCCACAGTGTTTATAAATTCAGTCACCATGATTTCGGCACTTTCACCCTTATTGTCGCTCATAGGAAAATGATTACGTTCGAAATAAGGCTTCATCTGATTAATGTGACACTGTCGCGTCTTTTTACGTCTCCCTGGGGTTTGTATAACATAATTTAGGCTATTTATCTTCTTCTCTACTACATGAGAACCGTAGTACCGTGCTTT
>NC_051399.1:25670258-25675258 GCF_015228065.2 Penaeus monodon
ACATACATATATACACACACTGTACATATACACACACATACATATGTATGAATAAATATCTACCTATCTATTTATCTACGAATCTATCTATCTATATAAATATGTGAGTGTATGTATGTATGTATTTATTTATATCTATCAATGTATCAATGTATATATATATACATACACACACACTAATATATATGTATATGTACATATATGTATATATTTTTTTCATATATATGTGTGTTTATGTGTGTGAGTGTATGTGTGCCTCTGACCCCGCCCACCTCTCATGCTGGCTACACCCCCAACAGCACGAGGCTCCGCCGCCTCGGCGCCTCTCTTCCCTCAGCCACACCTCCAACAGGCACTAAGCTCCGCCCTCACATAGAGGCTCGACCAATGGCATTCCCAAGGAGGAGGGGGAAGTGAGGCTCGACGAGGAAGGAGGCCCGCCATTGGATCATCCAGCGGGAGTCTTCTCCCATTGGCTGGAACGACGACGCTGCTCGAGGGCGCAGCCGGAGACTCGGAAGGAACAGAAGAAGGGAAGAAGCGATCCAAATAAGACGAAGCAATAAGGGAAGAATGAGACAAAGAAAAAGGAGAAGACGAAAAGGGGAAGAAGCGATCCAAAGAAGACGAAGCAATAAGGGAAGAATGAGACAAAGAAAAAGAAGGGGAAGAAGCTATCCAAATAAAATGGAACAATAAGAAGAGAATAAGATTAATAAAAATAATAATAATAAGAGAATAAGTTGAATAATAAGAAGAACAAAAAAATGGAATAATATATATATATACATGCATATATATATATATATATATATATATATATATATATATATATATATATATATATATATATATATATATATATGAATTGTAAGAAAAAACAATACATGAAAACGAAAAAGATAAGAATTAAGAAAAAAAAGAAAAAAATAAGAAAGTGAAGAATTTTGAGAAGCATAAAAACAAGATTAAAACATAAGCTGGAAGGGAAGCGAAAATCAATAATTTGAGATTTGATTGCAAAAATAACTAGAAATATATAATGAACAATGAAATAACATCTACGGTAGTAAAAAAAAAAGAAATAGATAAAATAAAGGAGAAATTCAGTAAAAAAATATTAAAAAAATACAATAGTTCAAAAAAAAACAACAACTAATTACCAAATAATAAATACAACACTAAAATGATAAAAATATAAATAAATAATGAATACAATCATGAAAATGGTAAGTGAATAAATAGCAGATACTATAATAACAATACATTTAAATTATGAATGAATAACAAACATAATAATCAAAAATTATTATAAAATATAGTAAATAAACAATAAATGATGATAAATATAAACTTATTCGCTTATCATTATCCTCTCCTTAATAGTGGGGATTAATGAGGGTAATTAGTGCCCCGGGCGGATCAAAATCATCTGCTGAATGGAGGATTAGACATATAACCGTAATGATAAATTAACAAGGATATTCATTATTAACGGAAGCAATTGTGTATCATCAATCGTCCAATTACGTAATTTCAGCTGTTGACTGAAATCAAACGATTCAATTTAATAATAAACAATAGAATTATCAATTTCAAAATTTATTCATTTTAACTGATTAGCCATCATGTTAAATAATAAACTCTAAGATCACAATATACAAACAAAATCAATAATTAATACATGACTCTCTAATACAAGGTTTTTTCATGCGAGAGTCACAAGGAAAAATACATCAATATGGCAACCAGAATGACAGAATGAATACCAGAATGACAATATTGCAACCAGAATAACAATATAACAAACAAAATGACAATGTGGTAGCCTGAATGGCAATATGACAACCAGAATGACAATATGGCAATCAAAATGACAATTATACTACCAGTAAAATAATAGTAATGATAATAATAACAATATTGATATTAATAACATATCATAACGACTATTATTATTATTATACTTATTCTTATTATTGTTGTTATTATTACAGTTTTGATTTTTTTTGGGGGGTAATAATACTAATAATGAAAGTAATAATAATAATAATTATAATAATTATAATAATAATAATAATGATAATAATAATAATAAAATAATAATAATAATGATAATAATCATAATAAAATAATAATAATAATGATAATATTGATAATCATCAAATCATCAAAATTCTCTTTATTCTCATTTTTTCATCATTATTGTCATGATTAATACAATTTTGGTAATTATTATCATTATTACCCTCATAATTGCCAAAATCATCAAAGAAATCGAAAAAACGTCATTTTGGAGTCTACTCTCAAAAGGCTATATTTCGCTTTTTCGACTTTTGGGAATTTTTTTTTTACCTTTTTTATTACATATGGAATAAAAAACTATTATCATGATTATCATCATTATAATCGTTATCATCATCATTATCATCATTATATATATATATATATATATATATATATATATATATATTCATCTTTCTGTCTCTCTCTTTCTTTCTCTCTGTCTCTTTTATTTCTCTCTCTATCTTTCTCTCTACCTCTACCTCCTGCTCTCTCTGTCTCCCTCTTGCTCTTTGTCTCTCTCTCCCTCCTCTCTCTTCATCTTAACATTTCGCTTGCTCCTTTTGACCTCTCTCTCACTCCTTCTTGCTCTTCCTCACTCTCTCTCTCTCTCGTTCTTGCTATCCCTCTGCTTTTTTTTTTGTTAGGTTAGGTAAGATAAGGATAAGCTGGGTTGAGTTTATTGGGTTAGGTTATGTTAGTTACGTTAAATTAGAATCATAAGTGTAGTTTAGGCTAGAAACGTTGTATTATGTTAGGTTAGAATATTATTTCATGTTAAAATGGTTAGATAATGTTAGAACAGTAAGGGTTGGTTATGTTAGAATCGTTATTTTGGGTTAGGTTAGGTTAGATTTTGATTAAATAGGTGTGGTAGGTCTAGGTTAGATTTGGTTAGCTTAGTTAGGTTTAGGTTAGGTTAGGTTAGTTCTACGTTAGATTTGGTTAGCTTAGATAGGTTTGGTTAGGTTAGGTTAGGTCTACGTTAGATTTGGTTAGGTTAGGTTTAAGGTAGGTTAGGTTTTTGGATAGCTGTGGCTGGGCACCACGGCGGGTAAGGACTAGGTTCAGCCGAGTCAGCACCAGCTGACACACGTGAGCGAGTCGGCATTAGTCGACACAGGCCGGGCTCCCTTCATGGCATAGCCCGGGAGAGGCCAAGCTTCGCATATCGGACTTATCCTTATATCCTTTCCTCTTCAGAACTGAGGATGGAATCCAGGTGGATTTCGAAACTGTAGTCTCATTTTCAATGAATCTAGTTTTTGTATTGTGGGTTTTTGTTACACACACACACACACACACACACACACACACACACACACACACACACACACATACATACATATATATATATATATATATATATATATATATATATATATATATATATATACATACATAACACACACACACACACACACACACACACACACACACACAACATATATATATATATATATATATATATATATATATATATATATATATGTATATATATGTGTATATCCATATAAAATCTATCCATAGTATAATTTATATAGCTATGTATGCATATGTATTTTTGTAAATATGTATATATATATATGTGTGTGTGTGTGTGTGTTTGTTTGTGTGTGATATATATATATATATATATATATATATATATATATATATATATATATTATATATATATATACACATCTATACGAAACATTATATATATATATAATATATATATATATATACATACATATATACACATATATGTATAGACATATGTATATATATTATATATATGTATATATACATATATATCACACATGTATATGAATATTATAAATATATATATATATATATATCAAACATGCCACACGACCCACTAAAAGAGTGTGCAACTAGGATCTACTAGCTCCATAGACGTTACCTGTCTACTCTACTGAGTAATGACAGCGAAGTTTTACGCTCACTCCCGTGGGCACTCGGTGAAATGATTTGGCAATTCAAATCCTATGTCAGATGTCCTGAGGTATATTTTATGAAAGATGGAATAATGCAATGCCGCATTGATATCGATAAATAACAACCCTCCCTGACCAGGACTCGAACCTAGGTCACTCCGAGTATGAAACCGGAGGCCAGTGCTAAACCAACCATGCCACACGACCCACTAAAAGGAGTGTGCAACTAGGATCTTACTAGCTCCATAGACGTTACCTGTCTACTCATACTTGAGTAATGACAGCGAAGTTTTACGCTCACTCCCCGTGGGCACTCGGTGGAAATTGATTTGGCAATTCAAATCCTATGTCAGATGTCCTGAGGTATATTTTATGAAAGATGGAATAATGCAATGCCGCATTGATATCGATAAATAACAACCCTCCCTGACCAGGACTCGAACCTAGGTCACTCCGAGTATGAAACCGGAGGCCAGTGCTAAACCAACCATGCCACACGACCCACTAAAAGGAGTGTGCAACTAGGATCTTACTAGCTCCATAGACGTTACCTGTCTACTCATACTTGAGTAATGACAGCGAAGTTTTACGCTCACTCCCCGTGGGCACTCGGTGGAAATTGATTTGGCAATTCAAATCCTATGTCAGATGTCCTGAGGTATATTTTTATGAAAGATGGAATAATGCAATGCCGCATTGTTATTTAGGATAGGTTTAGGATATGTTTAGGATATGTTTAGGATATGTTTAGGTTAGGTTTAGGTTAGGTTTAGGTTAAGTTTAGGTTAGTTTAGGTTAGGTTTTGGTTAGGTTTTGGTTAGGTTTAGGTTAGGTTTGGGTTAGGTTTTGGTTAGGTTTAGGTTAGGTTTGGGTTAGGTTTAGGATAGGTTTGGGTTAGGTTTAGGATAGGCTTGGGTTAGATTTGGGTTAGGTTTAGGATAGGTTTAGGTTAGGTTTGGGTTAGGTTTAGGATAGGTTAGGTTAGGTTTGGGT
>NC_051399.1:25680258-25690258 GCF_015228065.2 Penaeus monodon
TAAAAGGAAAAAAATCCGAAAAGTCGAAAAAGCGGCAAAATCTAGCGAAATATAGTCTTTTGAGAGTAGACTCCATAATGACGTTTTTTCCATTCATTTGATGATTCTGGCAATTATTAGGGTAATAATGATAATAATTACCAGAATTCTATTAATCATGACAATAATGATGATAAAAGTGAGAATAAAGAGAATTTAGATAACATTTGATGATTATTAATATTATTACTATTATCATTATTATTATCATTTTTATCATTATCATTATCATTATTATTATTATTATTATTATTATTATTATTATTATTATTATTATTAATATTATTATTATTAAAATTATTATTATTACCATTAATATTATTATTTTTCTTATTATTACTATTGCTTTAATTATTAGTATTCATGCCAAAAATAACTGTAATAATAACAATAATAATGATAATAAGTATAATAATACTAATAGTAATTGTTATAATTTTGTTATTAATATTATTATTGTTATTATTATCATTATTATTATTTTTACTGGTAGTATAATTGTAAAAATAATTATTATAACAGTAATAATTACAGTAATAACGATATTAATTAAAATAATGATATAAATAATTATTATAAAAACGTTATTATTGTTATTACTATTATTATTGTAGTTATTATTAGTATATTTGTAAAAATATATATTATAACTGCAATAATTGCAATAATGATGATAATAATTGTAATAATGATGATAATAATTGCAATAATATAATAATGATGAAAATGATAATTGATGATGAAGCATAAAAATATGATAATCATGATAATAATGATGAAAATAAGGAATTGTGTCCATATATAATAAAAAAAGGTAAAAAAAAAAAAAAACCCAAAAAGTCAAAAAAGCGGAAAATCTACAAAATAAGCCTATTGAGAGTATACCCAAAAATGACTTTTTTTTCCATTCCATTTGATGATTCTGGCAATTATTAGGGTAATAATGAAAAAAATTCTAGAATTCTTTTAATTTTGACAATAATGATGAAAAAATGAAATAAGAAATTTAGATAACTTTGTGTTTTTTTTTTAATTATTAACATTATCATTATTTTTTCATTTTTATCTTATTACCCTTTATTATTATTATTACATTATTATTATTTTATCATTATTACATTATTATTTTTATTATCATTTTATCTTTATTATCATTATTATCATTATTTTATTATTATTTTATTACTATTATTATTTTCTTTAATTATTAGCATTTTTGAAAAAAAAAAAAATTATAACTGAAAAATTAACAAAATAATAATAAGTATAATAATAATAATATAATTGTTTATAATATTTTATTAATATTATTATTGTTATCATTATCATTATTACTATTTTTACTAGATATAATTAAAAATAATTATTATAACAAAAATAATTTACATAAAAACATAAGACGAAAAAAGTGAGAATAAAGAAAATTTTAGAAAACATTTTATGATTTTTTTATATTTTACTATTACATTATTTTTATCATTATTATCATTATTATCATCATTACTTTTATTATCATTATTTTATTATTATCATTATTTTTTATTTTTATTATTATTACTATTTTCTTTTAAATTATTTATATATTGCCAAAAAAATTTTATAATGTAAAATAAAAATAATAATATAAGTAAAAATAAAAAAATAATAATAATAATTGTTATAATATTGTTGTTGATTATTATTGCATCATTATATTATTTTTATTTTTAGGTAGTAAATTTGGGGAAAAATAATTATTAAACATAAAAATTTAAAGAATAACGCTATTACTAAAAAATGATAAAAAATAATTTTTATAAAAACGCATTTTTTTTTATTATTATTGTTATTACTATTATTTTTTGTATTTTTATTATATAGTTGAAAATTTTAAATTATAACGTAATAATTGCAATAAATGATTAATTGAAATAATATGATAATTTGCAAAAAATGATATATGATGATGATAAGGATGAAATATGATGATAACCTAAAAATGATAATGATGATAAAATGTGATAAAATGGGAAAATTGTGTCCTATATAATAAAAAATTTAAAAAAAAAAACCCAAAAAGTTGAAAAAGCGGCAAATCTAGCGAAATATAGCCTTTTAGAGTAGCCCAAAAAATGATTTTTTTTCCCATTCTTTGTGATTTGGCAATCTTTAGGGAAAATAATGATATAATTGCCAAATTTATTAATCATGACAAAAATGATGATAAAAGTGAGAAAAAAGGAAAATTTTAGAAACATTTGTGATTTTTAATATTATTACTTTTATTATTTTATTATTATCTTTATTATTATTTATTATTATTATTATTATTATTATTATTATTACTATTACTTTATTATTATTGAATTGACAAAAAATATAACATAACTGTAATAATAACAAAAATAATAATTAAGTAAAATGATACTAATACTAATTGTTATAATATTGTTAATTTTATTATTGTTATTATTGTTATTATTTTATTTTTACGGGTATAAAATTGTAAAAAGTAATATTAAAACATAATAATTACAGTAATAACGATTTTAAAATTAAAAATAATGACATAAATGATTTTATAAAAACGTTATTATTTTCTTATTATTGTTATTACATTATTATTGTATTTGTTATTAGTTGTTGTAAAAAATAAAATATAACTGCAAAAATTGCAGTAAAAGAAAAATAATTCAAAGAGAAATAATTGCAATAATTGATAATGATGAGAAATGAAAATGATGATGAAACGATAATAATGATTATAATCATGTAAAAATGATGTAATAAGGGAAGTGGTCCATATTTAAAAAAGGTAAAAAAAAAAAAATTTCCCGAAAGTCGAAAAAGCGGAAAAAATCAGCGAAAAATAGCCTTTGAGAGTGACTCCAAAATACGTTTTTTCCATTTTTTTATGATTCTGGCAATTATTAGGGTAATAAGATAATAATTACCAAATTTATTAATCATGACAAAAATGATGATAAAAGTGAAATAAAAAAATTTGGATAACTTTTTCATGATTTTAAATATTATTACTATTATCATTATTATTATATTTTTATCATTTTATCTTATTATTATTATTATTATATTTTTATTTTTATTATTATTATTTTTATTAAATAATTTTTTTATTATTACTATTTTTAAATTAGCATTATTGCCAAAAAAAAATTATAACTGTAATAAAAAATAAATTAAGTAAAAAAATAAAAAAAATAATAATACTAATTTTTTAAATATTGAAATTTAATATTATTTTTTTATTATTATCTTTATTATTGTTTTTCCCGGGTTGTAAAATTGTAAAAATAATTATTATGATGTAATAATTACGTAATACAATTTAATTAAAAAAATGAATAAATAATTATTAAAAACGTTATTATTGTTATTTTTTTTTGTTTTTACTATTTTTATTGTAGTTTTTATTAGAATTTGAAAAAAATATATATTTAACTCCCAATAATATGATAATAATGTTAAAAATTCAATAATGTGATAAAAATTTTGCAAAAATATGATATGAAGATGAAATATGAAAAGGATGATAACGTAAAAATGTGATAATCTTATAATAATGATTATAATAACGGAATTGTCTCCATATATAAAAAAAAAGGTAAAAAAAAAAATTCCAAAAGTCGAAAAAAGGCAAAACTAGTGAAAATAGCCCTTTGAGAGTAGACCGAAAATGCGTTTTTTAAATTCATTTGATATTCGGCAATTATTAGGGTAAAAAATTATTACTAAAATTTCTATTAATCATGAAAATAAGTGATAAAAGGGGAAAAATAAGGAATTTAGATAACTTTTGTGATTTTAATATTATTACATTATCTTATTATTATCATTATTAATATTATTATCTTTATATTTTATTGCTATTATTTTAAAATTTTTAGTTTTATTGCCAAAAAAAAATTTAAATAACTGTAAAATACAATATAAAAATAATAATAATAATAAAAAATAATAAAAACTTTTTATAATATTGTTATTAATATTATTTTCTTATTATTATATTATTATTTTTTTTACTGGTAGATAATTGAAAAAATATTATTATAACAGTAAAAATTTTACGAAATAACGTTTAAAATTAAAATAATGGTTAAAATTATTATAAAAACGTTTTTTGTTATTATTATTTTTATTACATTATTATGTATTTTTTTAAGTATAGTTGTAAAAAAAATATTTATAATGCAATAATTGAAAAAATAAAATAAAAATTTGGAAATAATGATGATAATAATGCAATAAGATGAAAATGATGAGATAAAAATGATAATGAGATGATAACGATATAATGATGAAAAGATGATAAAAATTTATGATAAAAACGGGAATTTGTGTCCATATAAAAAAAAAAGGTAAAAAAAAAAAAATCCCAAAAGTCAAAAAAAGGGGCAAAATTTTTAGCACCCATTTTTTATTTTTTTTCTGTTGCTCTTTTTTCTGATTTCCTTTTTACATGGTAGTAGTAAACGTGCTGTTATACATTTCTTTCTTTCCCTTGGTCCACTGTACTTACCACTGCGTCATTAGCATTGTCTATTTATAAATACCTATGATAATGGGTTTTGGGTTTTTGTGTTGTTTGTTTTTGTTGTTTTTATTTTTTTATTATTATTTTATTATTAATTTTTATCGTTTATATCGTTTTTTTATTGACTGTCATCATTATTATTACCTTTTAATTGATTATTTTGTAGTAAAATAATAGTGGGAGTTTTATAATACATTTTTGGTATCAAATATTAATGGTGGGGTTTTAAATTTTAAAAATATAATAGAATAATAAAAAAAAAAAAAAAAAAAGTATAATAAAGAACACGAGTTTCTCCTTCTGTCTCTAAATCCACGTTTTCTACGTCTACTGCCTCCAAAAAAAATTGTAACCCTTTTCTTTCATGTCCCTTTTAATTGGGGTTTTGGAAAAGATAAAGACATTACTATGAGTCAACCCGCAAAAATTTTTGTTTGTAGGAATTGTAAATAAAGTGTTTTTTGTACTGTATATGACACTACAAATTTTTTTTATTTTTATTTTTTTTCCTCGTCTTTGCTTCTGTGATGAATTCTTGAAACCATTTATTTTACTTTTTCTTCATATCTTTTGGGATGTCTGCTAATTTTAAGCGTTCAAAAAGATAAACTCCAAGTATCTGATAGTACCAGGGAAAAAAAATGTTTGGCAACAAAAAACTTAAAATTGAAGACAAAAGGCTATTCCTTTAAAACCCAAAACCCTTTTTAAAAAAAAGGGGGGGTTTAATACGCGCGCGCTCAAAATATATTACTAGAATACTTTTTAATTCATGGAAGAGCATTTCAAATTTTTCAGCAAAAATTTATTTGGGATTAATTCAAAAATTTTTATACATTTTTTTGATTATCATTATTGCAACCATTTTCTTTTCATTTTTACTATCATCATTTTTACTACTACTATTATCAATATACAATCAACCCTCAAAGCGGGGGGAGGGAAAGGCCCAAATACTTTTTTAGAAAGTTTTCTGGAAAACTTAAACCCCTATAATGATTCTGTATCACCTTCCACAGCAAAAAAAAAGGGGGCAGAAGAAACGAGTCAAAAACAAGAGAGATTTTCGCCCCAACAGCGGCTGAAAGAATAGTAAAACTTTTTTTCATATTTAACAATGTTTTTTTTTTTTTTTTTACTTCAGAAGACGAAAAACCTCTGAATGTTCATGGGTTGAAAGAATTGCTCATGCTTGGAATTTTTTATGTTTTTTATATACTCCGCATGAGATTGCTGGGCCAGGAAAATATTTTTCCTGTGACCCATCTAAACACCAACTATTTCTTCAAATTTACGTATTTTTCCCGGCTTTCCAGAAAACCCCATGGCTTTTGCGGGGGCATGATAAAAAAAAAAATAATACGAAATGCTGCGATAAAGTAATGCTAATTGACAACTCTGCCCTTTCAGCGCATTCCTGCATTGCCTGGAAAGGCCCGACAGTTTTTGTTTTTACGGGAAAGAGTAAAGTTAATGTCTTTCCCTTTTCGCTGGGTTTTCCCTTTCATAAAATCCATTAATTTTTCTTCCCTGTACCCCCTTTCAGGTTTTTTTCTTTTTCTTTTGTTGTATTCCCCTGTTTTTTTAGTTTCAGAGATTGGAGTTCATTTTTCCCCCCCTTCCCCCCCCTGTGTCCCTTTTTCGCGGCTGGGGTAAGCGTTTTCCCCCTCCCCCGGTCAGGGCGGGTGGGGAGAACGGTTTTTTTTGCTTTCAAATTCCTTTTCCCCTCTTCTAGCCCCCCTATTACAATTTTATGGCATAGCAAGGACATCGAGTTTGCCCCCCTCTTCCTCGCCCGTGCCAGTTTTTTCGTTGAAGCTTTTTCTTCGGTTGGGCGGGACTTTTAGAACTGTCGGAGTTGAGCTCTCGCGACTTTGAGGGATACACACGTCCACTCAACTCCCCTTTTCCAACCCAGCGGCCACACAAATGAGCGGAGGCCCCACAGGTGGGTTCCAGGGAAGGCCTCCTTAGCCAAAAAATTCCGGGTCGTCGGGGGGTGCCCACCTTGACGTGCTCAGGGCGAGGGAAACTCAGGGAAAGTCGCGACTAGAAATTCAGAGCCAAAAAACTTATCTGAAAGGAGGAGGATTAGTATATCCTCCTTTACAGAACAGCAGGTAAGTACTGATGCAAAACTCAGGAATTATAGAACGAGTGACGCGATTTCCCCCAAAAAAAAAAAAAAAAAAAAAAAAAAAAAAAAAATAAAAAAATTAAAAATTAAAAAAAAAAAAAAAAATTAAAAAAAACCCAAAATTTTAAGAAAAACTTAAAAAAGTCCTGCTTGACGTGATTTGCAGCTGCTGTCCTGAAAGGTCAACAAGGAATCGCGGGCCAGGACACTTTCATCCCTTCCGCAGCCGAAAGGGTACACCCCTTTACCAGCGACTCCACATCCTGCGCCAGCTGGGACAGTGTCTCGCCATGCTCCAGTCCGCTTCTTCAAGTTGGCCCGATATCCTCGGCCTGGTGGTGGTGCCCGAAACGGCGTTTCAAAGCCTCTGCCACGCTGGTGTAAGAGGCCTGTTGGGATGCCGGCAGATGCCCCAACACTTCCACCGCCAGGCCCCTTAGCGCTGTTACCAGCTGCAGGGCCTTCTCTACCAGGCTCCAGCCCTGGGCAGATGCCAGCATTTCAAATTGGGCGACATATGCCTCCCAGGCCACCTTCCCGTCGTACTCAGCTGGCTTACGCTTTCACAGAATGTCTGGAGGCCAAGGGGCTGCGGGGTGGAGAACGCGTGCCATGAACTAACATGCCCGGGGGGGAGGAAGGGGGGGAGGGAGGCAACGAGGCGGGTGTAGCAATCGGCGTTGTTGATTCTCTCGCAAAGATTAAGAAAAGGTCACGCTGCCACCACCCATTTAATTGCCGTATGGGAACGGGTGTGTAATGGTTGTGAGGTGATAGTGTAAAGGAAGAGTGTGAGGAGCGGAGAGATAGTGAGTGTGTCTGTGTGAGTGTATGAGAGAGAAAAGGCGTGTAAGTGTTAATGTGCGAGAGTGCTTTAGCGAGAGGAGACGTGTGCGGGGGAAGACTTCCCTAACGCAGTGTGGTGCGGCGGTACGTGTCACTATACTCTATTACAATCACCTGCCGTCCATCCCGCCTTACAGCCCTTCAGGTCTTGTTCTTTCAACGTACATCACGAGGTTATATTGTAAAAAGTTGTTAATATTCTCTTTTATTAAAATAAGGTAAAACACGAACAAAAGGAACACTAAAATTGAACACAAACGTAAAAGAAACACTAAAATTGAACACAAACGTAAAAGGAACACTAAAATCGCTTAAAGAAATTAAAATATAAAACACAAATAAAACACACACGCAAGAACTTAAACACGAAGCAAAAAGGGAGGCACCGGTCTATAAATCACTTAGCTTTTCTAACGCCACACAAGTATCTCCTGCTACCTAATTTGGAAGTTTCTCACGACCACTTAGCTTACTAGAAGAAGGCCCATTCCGGGGTTCCTTTCTGAACAGCAGTTCCAAACCTCGGTCTGCCCACTCCGACCAAGCTGCCCAATCTCTTTAACCTGTCTCTCGTGTCTTCCCTTGTTACCTCGTGGCGCGAAAAGGCATAACTAAGGATTGGAATCTTCAAAACTAATTATATTTAAAACCTATATTAAAAGAACTTAAAAGTAGTAAAATAAATATGTAAAAGACAATAAAAAGGAATAAAATGATGAATACTAAAGTAAAAATAAAATAGATTCCTCCTCTCGTATTTAGCTAATTTCGTAAAACATTATCCAGTTCTTGCGTATGTGGGAATATAAATAAATACACTAAAAATAATCTTTTAATAACCATAAAACAAAGATATAGAATAGACGGTAAAAATAAGGTAGGTGCAGTCGCGTTTTCTTTCCAAGCGCGTTTTCTTTCCACGCTGTGGAGCCTCGGGGCGAATACGGAGCATCCTCACCCCCGGGAGATAAATCGGCTCCAAGCACCGTCTTAGTGGCTGTTTTCATATATTTTTTTTCCATGCCTGCGGGAGAGGTAGAGTGAGAGGGAGTTTACGGTAAAGTTTCGTCGTCGTGTTCACGGCGGAAACCGTGATTCACGACACGGGTTGACCGGGTCTGAGTTTGCCGCCACCTATACCCAAGGGAGCGGTTCCAATGGGTCCCCAGCCTTTTGCGGCGACCACTGGCTCCGACACGACGCTGTAAGGCCCGGGAGTTTCCTGCCACGGACCCCAGGCAGACCCCAGTAAATCTGACACTCTGGCATCTGTTGCCAGAACCTCGTCTGCCTTCTCTGCTTGCAACGTTACTACCTCGTGACGCCGCCTTTCCTCCTTCACTTCCTCCCTCAGGCCCTGAACCTCAGAGTCTGCACCTCCTCCATCAGTTCACTCTTCACGCTGTTGCAGGCCTTGTCGGTGTACTGCTGAGTTTCCATCTTCACAGATGCAAGATTGCTCTGTAGCACCTCAACAAGTCGGCAGAACTGTTCCTCTGCCTTCCTTGCCTGCATCTCGACGAGATGGTGCGCCTGCTCGTGTGCCCTCTGTGCCTGCTCTTCTGCCCTCTGTGCCATTTCCTCCCTCATACCGACCAGCATGGCAGTGATCAGGTCCATCTGGCTCGGCTTCACCTCACTCGTGCCTGCCTCAGTCATAGCCTCCTCTCCCTCATGGCTGCCACCATCTTTGGACAACATGATAAATCGGCGATCTCACTGGTCAAATATCACAAATCCCACTCCTGACACCATTTGTTACGCCGGCCGCCTCGTCTCTCAGCCACCAACACAAGGCAGGCTAGGCAGACGGCGTGCTATTCACAGGGTCGTGAACACTGAACAGCTCCAAGAGGCACCAAGCACCACAGCTCCCAGAACACCAGGAGAGGAAACGCCAAGTGGCAAGGCAGGGCACGAAATAACACAAAATGACAGTCTTTCCTTTATTTACACAAGTTATTTACCCGTACACTTTTCTATAGGCACAATACAGGGGGATACCAGCATGTCACACTACACGATACAGCTTATAACAGGGCAACACAAAGTTTATCAGGTCACCAGGGCACACACGAGGTCTTCACAGGAGCAGCACCCAACTCCGTCTCTTGGCTTGTTCCTCCGCTCACAGCCAGCTGCGTCATGTTTGCCCAGGTCCCTTCATGTTAACACATGCCCAGGTCATCCTTTTCATGTTAGCACATGTTTCGCACAGAGACAAAGACCCACTGGCGTAGCAAAATTTATAAGATTGAAAATAATAATGATGATAATAACAATAATATTAATAATAACAATAATGATAATAATGACAATAATGATAGTAATACATATAATAATATAAGAAAATAATAATAATAAAATAATAATAATAATAATAATAATAATAATAATAATAATAATAATAATAATAATAGTAGAAATAATGATAATAATAATAA
>NC_051399.1:25697758-25702758 GCF_015228065.2 Penaeus monodon
AAACAAAATAATTTTAAGTTTCCAAATGTGTTCCCTGCAGAAACTTGCCTGTGTAATCGCTGGTAAAAAAAAAAAAAAAAAAAAAAAAAAAAAAAAAAAAAAAAAAAAAAAAAAAAAAAAACTTTTGCGCCGTTTCGTCTTTGCTATTTTTTTCCATCTACCAGAATACCACATGTTGATCTTCACGGTATTTGCAAGGTAAATTGTAATGTGGGCAATTTACCTCTCTTGGCAAAACACTGTGTGCTCATTTTACGCAAAGAATTTGCGTATTTGCTTTCCTTGCCCACTATTCATACCGTGACACAAACGGTGGCATGAGATTGGTCTATATTATTTCCTGTAATACTATTGGGTCTCGTGACAATTGTCACGTGCATGTGGTTTACAATAAAAGTTTCAAAATGTTTCGTGCGCAGTTCATAGTAACATTATTGTTCTTGAAAATTCTGTTCCTTCTTGTCCGTAATATGGGCCAAATACATCGATTTGCACAGAGTGAGAAACTTATTTGTTACTGTAAATACTCGACATTATCATGGTATTACTCGTATTGTCATATACTTTTATATGGAAATAAATCTGCTTCATATTGACTTATGCGGACTTAATCTACGTTCGAAATAATGATTTTACAATAAATGTAACAAGAAAACGGCATCATTATTTTGTTTACAAAAAGTAGGAAAGATATCGGATGGCGATTTTTAAAATATTGAGATCTGACACTCGCGTGTCTTATAACTTCGTTATTTTTGACTTGCGACGGAAGTACATAGAAGATAAGTTTCTTAGATGTAATCGCCCTGTCACACGCATATATTTTTCAGTTTAAAACATGGTTCGTTGAAAATTTACCTTTACCTTATTATTTTTATTATTATCATTATTATTATAAGAACCACTACTATTAGTACTATAATAAGTCTTATTATTATCATTATGATAATAATGATAATATTATTGATATTGTTATTATTATTATTATTATTATTATTATTATTATTACTATTATTATTTTCATTATTATTATAATGTTTATTATAATTATTATAATCATCACTATTATTATCATTAATGCCATTATTATTTCTGTTACTGTTATCATTATTATTCTAATCATTATAGTTATTATTATAATTGTTACTAATACCATTATCACCATCATCACTCAGACATGTGTGCGAGTGTGAGTAGAGACTTTGCACTTTAAAGTTGTCAGATGCCTACATTGCAATCGAGTCGCGATGGCTCGATCGGGAGCGTGGCCTACGTTCGCGTCTCGTTCATGGGTGGGATCTTAATGATAATGATAATGATAATGTTACTGTTACTGGTATTATTATTATTATTATTATTATTATCATTATTATTATTATTATTATTTCATTATTATTATTATTGCTGCAATAACATTATCACTGTTATTATTGTCATTTTTATCATTGTTATTATTATTGTTGTTGTTCTTGTTATTGATGTTGTCATTGTTATTACTATTTTCATTATTATTATTGTTATTATTATAATGATGATGATGATCTTCGTTATTTTTGTTGTTATAATTATCAGCATTATTGTTATTATTGTCATTATTATTATAATTATTTTTATTGTTATTATTGTAGTAGTACCTATATTATCATTATAATTGCCATTATTATTTTTTTTCCGTTTTTAATATCATTATATTGTTATATTTCATTGTTATCATCATCCTCATTATTATTGTTGTTATTATTACTATTATCATTATTATTATTGTCATTACCATTATCATTATCATTATCATTATCATTATCATTATCATTATCATTATCATTATTATTATTATTTACTATTATTATTATTATTATTATTATTATTATTATTATTATTATTATTATTATTGTTATTATTATTATTATTATTACTATTATTACTATTATTATTATTATTACTGGCCTCCGGGCTAGTACAGTGGTAACGTGTCGGCCTTCATCCGAGTGGTCGGCGGTTCGCGCCCCGCCCAGGCGCGAGAAGTTGCAACTGTCGCCTGGAGGTTACTGCTGTGGCTGGGCACCACGGCGGGCAAGGACTCGGTTCCGCCGAGTCAGCAGCAGCTGACACACGTGAGCAAAATCAAGCAGACAGTATGTCACACCAAGAATATCTATTGTATCAAATGGAATCCAAACCAAACTATTATTATTATTACTATTATTATTATCATCATCATCATCATCATCATCATCATCATCATCATCATCATCATCATTATTTTTATTGTTATTATTATTATCATCGTCATTATTATTAACATTATTATTATTATTATTATTATTATTATTATTATTATTATTATTATTATAATTTTTAATATTATTATCATTATTTTTTATTATTATTATTGGTATTAACAGTACTATTATTTTTTTATGTTATCATGCATATTATCATTCTTTTTCCATAACTATTGTTATTATTTTTTATCATCACTATTATTATCATTATTACTACTTGTTTTTCATTATTGTTATATTATTATTATTATTATTATTATTATTATTATTATTATTATTATTATTATTTTATTATCATTATTTTCATAAAACATTATTTTTATTATCATTTTTTTCCAAGTACTACAAAAATAATTCTTGTTATTATCATTATAATAATTATTAGTAGTATTAGTAGTATTACTGTTATTATTGTTGCTATTATTACTATTATTACTATTATTATATTTTATTATTTTATTATTATTATTATTAACAGTAGTAGCAATAGTAATAGTATTGCTATTACAATTATAATTATTCTTACTACTATTATTATTTTGATTATTATTATTATTATAACTATTACTAACTTTATCATCACTATCACACTCGGACATAGGTGAGTAGAGACTTTATACTTTACATATGCGAAGATAACTAACAATAAATTGGGTTACAATAGTTCGATCGTTAGCGTGCGCGTTTTTCGTTACGGTGGCCTGAGTTCGCGTCTCTTTCATGGGTGGGTTGTTAATATTATTGTTAATATTGTTATAATTATTGCTGGAATGATATTATCACTGTCATTATTTTGTTTTATTATTATTGTTGTTGCTGTTTTTTTCTTTCTTTCTTTAGATCTGTTAATAAAAATCAAACACCGGGTCACTACCAGCGACCTAGGGTGATTGAAGTTTGAGGCAATGGAAACAAAAACATGCACATACCTTTTGCAGCAGGTTTCCCGAGTGCATAGCAAAGCAGTACATTACCTCATTCCGCTCTTCCCTTGTCCATTTAAGTCTTGTTCTCTTTTGATTGATAGTTCAAGATGGCTGAACCGTAGGGCCAGGGGTGGGAGCTATCCCGTCCTAGTGACCTGGCGGATTTTGACTAATGGAAGAGGTACACTTAGTTCTACCCTGGGGGATGCGCCCCTTGTTGATCCGTGTGACGGGCGACGGTTCATCATCCACCTCCTACTCTTACTTGAGAGGCAGGATGCATTTTAGCCCCACTGCCAAGAAGCTGGATATCCCGCGCTAACCTCCAATTGGAATGTCCAGGTCCCCGCGGGCACGGTGTTTGACGAACCACTTAGCGCCCTGTGGACATCATGTCTTTATACTGGGGCGGTTGAGCCCCGGTATAAAGTCAATTCATTATTATCCAGTCATTTCAATGTTATTATCATCGTCATCATCACCATCAGTATTATTATTACTATTATTATTATTATTATCATTATTATTATTATCATTATTATTATTATTATTATTATTATTACTACTACTACTACTATTATTATTATTATTATTATTATTATTATTATTATGATTATTATTATTAATAATGATGTCATTACTATTATTACTATTATCATTATTATTATTATTATTATTATTATTATTGACATTATCATTATAACTATTATCATCATTATTGTTATTAATATCATTATTATTATCATTATTATTATGATGATCATCATCATTATTATCATCATTATCATTACTATTACTATTATTATTATGATTATTATTTTTTCATCAATAATGGTAATGATGATAATAATAATAGTGATAATAATAATAATAATAATAATAATATAATAATAATAATAATAATAATAATAATAATGTTAATATTAGAAATAATAATGGTATATTAATGGTGATAATAATAATAACCATGAAAATAATAATAACATTATCGCTTAAACCATTCCTTCTTATCTCTTCTCATACCTTTCATCCTCTTATCCCTCTCCCTTCCTACCTCTTCCTCCTCTCCTCACTTCCTCTTTTCTTTTCCCCTTCCTCCGTCCTCTTCCTCTTCCCCGTTCGCATCCTCGATTTCTCTCATTCCTATCCATTCCTTCCTATCCCTCCCTCCCTCCCTCCTGCTTTCTCCCTCTCCTCTCTTCGACAAGGCGTCACGGATCAACCACAACGTAGCAAGCAGTACGAGTATTCATCGGACACATTACCTTGCTATCACAGAGCTGACTTTTGAATAAACAATGATCTTTTAAATAATTTGTGTAACATCCCGACACTGTATTAATACCTCATTTTTTTATACTCTCA
Organism: Penaeus monodon; assembly: GCF_015228065.2. Classification (NCBI taxonomy): domain Eukaryota; kingdom Metazoa; phylum Arthropoda; class Malacostraca; order Decapoda; family Penaeidae; genus Penaeus; species Penaeus monodon. The sequence continues at coordinate 25,702,332 of NC_051399.1, forward strand.
TTTATCTCTATCATTATTGATAGAGATAAATGTTCAAAAGATTTATCCTCTTTAAAACTTCATTTAATATTCTGATATTCGTATCTCTGTAAGCTTGTAGTATACTGGTCAGAAATGGGGGAATGAATACTCGTAGGCAGCACAGGAATTTATAACATTGAAAATATAACAAAAAACACGAAAAGAAAAGTAAAACAACAATAAAACTATAAAACCAACAAGACTATAAAAATAAAACACGAAAAGAAAAGTAAAACAGCAAGACTAAAACCATAACGGCAGCGGTCACTCTGCGCGGCGGCAAAGTACAGTCACTGGGGCTCAGTACAGATAATTGTTCGCACATCACAGGTAAACGCAATAGGATCAGATAATCGCACTTTACATGACCTGGCAATGGTGGCGATGTGGTGCGGTTGGTGGAGAC
>NC_051399.1:25720258-25724376 GCF_015228065.2 Penaeus monodon
TCTCCTCTCCCCCTCTCTCTCCTCTTCTCCTCTTTCTCCCCTTCCTTCTTTTTCTTCTTTCTCTCGCTGTCTGTCTGTCTCCCTGTTTTGTCTCTGTTGTCTGTCTCCTCCTCTTCTCTCTCTTGTAAGGTGCACACTAGTTTAAAGGCCAGATGTAATCTGTGAGGGGGCCGGAATACTTGTGAGCGGAGGGGGTTTGGGCCCAAATTTGAAGAGAAAAGGGGGGGGGGCCCCGTTCACTCCTCGTGAGGAAGGAAGAAGTAAAACGGGGAAGCCAAAAGGGAAATGGCCAACTTCCAGGTCCTGGGGAAATAATTGCCTTTGCTTCCACAATCTTTTTAACGGCATGCTTGAAAAACATTTAAGCCTTTTCAACTAAAGAAAAGATAGTAGTTGAAAGTGGGAATAAGCTAATGTCATAGTAGAATAGGGGGTGAAAAAGAGTATAGTTGGGCAGAAGCGAGTAGTAGTATATAGAAGCAGGATAGTAGTAGTAGAAAAAGCGGGTATATAAAAGCAAGTCAATAAAAGCAGCAAAGATAAAAAAAAAGCAAAGATAAAACAACTCTAAACCGCGGCAGGAAAGAAATATTTAAAAAACAACTAAAATTTAACTGGTTTGTAAATAAGATTGATGAAACAGAAGTAAACAAAAAAACGTAAAAGCAGAGGTGAATAAGATCACAGAAAAAGGCATGTAAAGCATAATAAGGTAAAAATTGGGCTTTAAATTAAAAACAACAAAAATTTCTAAAATTTTCCTTTAAAAAAGGAGATAAAAAGTGAAGAAAAACAGCATATTTAAAATCTCCTAAAGGGGCTCAAAAGGAAATTTGACAAAACTAAATACGGCTACTAAAAAACGTTAAAATTATTTGAAACCCAAATCCTTTATTTTAAAATATTTTATACTCCAGCAAAATGCAACCTAGGAAAGTCAAAAAGGGGCTAGTAAAACCCTTTGGGGGAAGTTCCAAGAAGGGGGGATCCAAAAGCCCAAAATTTTCCGTTGCACTGTTTTTTGTCATGGTTGCGGGCTGTCTGGACTCGAAACGTCATAAATAACGAATCTTTTTTCTCAGAAAAATTCAAAAAAATACAATGAAAAAAATCATGAAAAAAAATATTATTTTATAAAATATACACAATAAAACCAAGAAGGTTAATGAAAGGGTTTAAAAAGCAAGATAATGGCTAGACATCAAAGGTTGTACACTATAGTTAATGTTTTGGGAAGGTGGTTTTATTAGTGGTTATTGTCTAAGCTGGGCAAAGGAATTGGGAAGTGAAAGGGTTAGAGTCGGGTGTGGTAAGGGTTAGATTGGGAGGGTATGATGAGGGGAAAAGGTTGTTGAAAAAGAAAATGTGGGTTCTGTAAGGGTGTCTATAGGTTGGGGGTCGGTGAAAGGGGGGTAGGGGGGGAAAACAGAGGTAAGTAGACGAGCTAAGGGAATGTGGGAAAGACAATGATAAATTGGGGGTTGGGGTTGGAGGATGTGTAAAAAAAGGTCTCTTTAAGGGGAAAAAATATGACAAAGGGCAGGTCTGTGGAAACGGAAACCCCGAATATTCCATAAAGGGTGTTATACTTTTGTGATAAGATGTATACGTTTTTGGGGTTTTTTAGGGGGGAAGCACTAGAGGGGGGATAAGGACCAAAAGGTCTGAAAAGGGGGAGGGGTGGGAGTTGGTGTTCTACTAGGATGGGGTAAAGGGGGTATTTTTGGCATAAGGGATTCACTGTGTAAAGGGATAAGGGGATGGTGGGGGGTTACTAAGGGATTCACGTTGTACCAGGAGGGGAAAGGAAGGGGTAGAGGGGTGGTGGGAGGGGTTTAAAGTGGGCGGGGTTGGGGCGGGGGGGATGGGGTGGTTTTTGGAGGGGGTTGGAGGATAGGGTTTGGGGGGGGTATCGTTAGGAGGGGGATGGGTATCACGTTATTGCAGTGTGAAAGGAGCAGGGGTTGTAGATTGGAGGGTTGAGTTCGTTTTCATTAAGTAAACTTGAATATTTTCAATGTTTTTTTTCGAGGGGTTGGTTGGGGGTTTTGGGGATAAAATTTCTTTTTGAGGGGGGAAGAGAGGATTGGGGTCTCAGCATAGGGGCAAAGGAAGGGGGAGGGATTGTGTTAGGGGAAGAGGGGGTGGAACGTTTTTTTCTGTTTTACGGGGATGCGAGGAGGGAAGGGGGAAGGGGTTGGGGTTTTAGTGGTGTTGGAGTATCTGTAAAAGGGATTGGGGTGTTGGGTTTAGGTGGCAAAAAAGTTTTTACTGGGGAAAAGGGAGGAGGAGAAGGGGGAGTTTAAAGTAGGGTGGGGGGTTTTTGAGAATTTGGGAATGAGCGTATTATGGGTAGGGGTAAAAAGAAACCACGTCGACGTGCTTCCTGTCTGGCTTACGAAAGTATCCCAAATTTTAATCTGAGATTTTTCTACTCAACTCAAAAATTTTTAGGGGGGACAGCCCTATAAAATACATTATGGGGGCCCCCACTTGGCACATTTCGTGATTGGGGCGAGCGTTAGATCGGGTATGGGCCGGTTGGCAAATAGTGGCATCTGGCTGGGAAAGGCAAAGTTTGGCTGGATGTCCCAGACGCCAAAATTTGGCCTGACTGGAGGAGGTGTATGGGACGAACAGGGGGGGATTTCCTCCTTGGACGTTAAAGGGAAGGTCATGTCTCGGGGAAGTAATTTTGGCTAGTTAGTGGTTTCTTCGTACCTCTGGGGGATGGGGTACTTTTATGATTTGCATCATGTCTGGGGAACAGGCAAGTAGGTCTTCTCCCCAGTCTACCAACTTTTCAAAACTGGGCAATTTTCTGGGGGGATTGAAAAATTTTCCCGGGGAAGTTTGAGGGTTTGATGGGTTTCGCAAGGATGGGGTTACCATAGGTCAGTTTTGTTTTGTTTTTGCATAGCTTGGTTTTTGGATGTTTCTGGACAAGACGGAGCGGTCGGGCGGCTCGGGAAAAAGACTTTACCCCTTTTTTTGGAGAAATTTTTTGGGAAGAAGGGGGTTGTCAAGTAGGGGGCTGTGGGGGGGATCACGAAAATCGGTCCATTTGGCTGCCTAAAAAGAGTATTAAAGTTTTTTTAGAGATAGGGGTGTAGAAGGGCGGGGGCGTGACGAAGATGGGTAGTGTTGAGGGAGGTAGTGTTTGGGAGGTGGGCAAAAAGGCTGTAAAAGGGTTTTAAAAAGGGAGGGTGGGTGGTTTATGTTTGGGGGTTGTGGGGGTGAGGTGTTGAAGTTAGCATGCTGAAGAGTGGAAAGTTCCCTTAAAGGGTTTATTTTTGGCTACTGTACTAGTAGGCATTGATGAGGGGGTATTTTTTGCATTTCGGAGCCGTGGTAAAGGAGAGCCCGGGGTCAGGGAACGGGTGGGGGAACATCGTTTGGGGCTATTTTATAAGGGGGAAAACCTCATTGCCCCCAAAAGTGGGGGTATTTTCATTATGGCCCCGTAAAACCGGTTATGTTGGGGATAAAAAAAATCCCCCCTCAGGGGCCCCTTGGGGGGGAAGGGCTGTAAAAAATCAGGGGGAAAACCGGGCCCATGGCTCCCTCAGGGGGTCAGGATGGCCCAAAATCGCCTTTCATCCTTTAGCCGGCTTCACACCTTGGAGGGGGGAAGCAGAAGGGTTTTTGGGGAAGGGGGAGAAAAAAAAGTGGAAGGAAAAAAAAAAGGCCATGCAAAAATTTTTGGTCGAGGGCTGGTCCCCAAGGGTTGGGGGGTTCCCCTCATTGGGTCCCAGTCTCCGCCTCCTAAGCCCCCCACGACAACAACGGGCAAGGGATTGGGGGGGATAAAACCAAAGAAAGACATCATGAAAATACAAAATAAGGGAAAAAAATACGCACATCAATTAAATAAAAATTAAAACACAGGGGAAAGAAACCCATAATAATTTTAAAAAACAAGACAATATATAAACCGTAAATAAAAATTTTAAACTCATAAAAAAAAGAGATTGAAAAAAAAACAAAAATGCTAACGAAATGACGGTCATGCCCCCTGCACCGCGAAATAAGTTTAAAACTACAATAAAAAGGGCATAGGAACTCCAAAAGAAAAAAAATTAAAACGCAAAGCTTGGAAAAAAAAAAAAACCTAAAAA
>NC_051399.1:25724476-25739476 GCF_015228065.2 Penaeus monodon
TTATTATATTATCATTATCATATATTATTATTATCATCATCATCATCAATATTATTATTATCCTTATTTATTGTTTTTTGTTTATCACCGTATCTATTTATTATTATTATCATTTTTTACTATTATTATTATTATTATTATTATTATTATTATTATTATTATTATTATTATTATTATTATTATTATTATTGTTGTTGTTGTTGTTATTATCATAATTCTTGTTCTTGTTACCATCATCATCATCATCATTATTATTATCATCATCATCATCATCATCATTATCATTATTATTATTATCATTATTATTATTATTATTAATATTATAATCATTATTATTATTATTATTATTATTATTATTATTACTATTATTGTTATTATTGTTATTATTATTATTATTATTATTATTATTATTATTATTATTATTATTATTATTATTATCATTATTATCATTATTATCATCATCATCATCATCATCATCATCATCATCATCATCATCATCATCATCATCATCATCATCATCATCATCATCATCATCATCATCATTATTATTACTATTATTATTATTATTACTATTATTATTATTACTATTATTATTATTACTGTTATTGTTATTATTATTATTATTATTATTATTGTTTTTATTACTATCATTATTATCATTATCATTATTATTTTTATTATATCATCACTGTAAATATTAATAATACTGTTACCAAAATTAATTACTACTACTACTACTACGACAACTGTTACTACTATTACTTCTGCTATTGCTGCTATTACTATTTCAACTACTACTTCTACTATTACTACTACTACTATCACTACTACCACTATTAATGCTACTACAGCTAATACTACTACTACTACTATTGCTGCTAATACTACTAATACTGCTACTACTATTGCTACTGTTTTTACTATTACTACTACTATTTCTTTTACTATTACTATTACTATTATTATTATTATTATTACTACTACTACTATTACTACTACTAGTTCTACTACTAGTACTACTACTAGCACTACTACTAGTAGTATTTCTATCATTACTACTACTACTATTACTATTGCTACTACCACTACTACTACAACTACCACTAATAATATTACTATAACTACTATTACTACTAGCACTACTACTATCAATAATAATAATATCATTAGAAAATACTCACAGAGTGCAGACTTCCCTCATTACTTAAAGCATATAATTATACCTCATGCTAAAAAAAGAAAATTAATTTCCTAAAATAAACACCACTAATAATACGTTTTTCGCATAATTTCAGATCCGAAACATGTGTAAAAGCTAACAAATTAAAAAGAAGAGAGAGAGAAAACGGTAATAAAAATGCTGGGCTGATGAGGTATGTATATAAGGCTTTGTATAGCATGAGGTTCAGGATGTATGGGGTGTAAAATAAAAAAGTATAAAAACTGAAAAGAAAGTATAGCGGAGGATAACTGGAAATAAACAAAGAATAAAAAAAATAGCTACTAGGCTGTTAGTTTTTTTTGTGAGTCGTTTGCAGCATATGCTATGCCAAAAGCCACAGATAAAAAGAGAGTATGTTTTTAAAAGTGATAAAAAGAGATGCTAGAGAACTATAACGGTTGTCTTGAACTAAAGTATTCAATGGAGAATCGTTTTACATTAAGAAACGCTGAGAAGGAAAGGAAAGTAGTTGAAGGCTTCAAATTGTGTACTATAGTTCCCTCGAATTCTGCCGCTTTCAAAAATATATACTACTCAATTTGAATTTATTTTTTTTTACTTTAAACTGCTAGTATCACACAGCAGACATCAGTATTACTACTACTATATACACACACAAACACCACACTACACCACACACACACACAGCACGCACACGCACGGCAATCGCGACGCAGCCCTACATGCAAAGTACTAAAAAAATTGATGCTGAGAGACCTTACAGAAGCGGCTTAATCTTTGATGCGTACGCGATTCATAATTCTTTGTTCCTTCCTTATGTACACTGTTGACGATGAATTGCATTAATTCTACTCTCTTGGTCATGCATCTATCTCTATCTCTATGCTCTGCTCTCTCTTTCTGGCTTTCTGTCCTCGTCATCTCGTGCTCTTTCTTTCTCTCTCTCCGGCGTGCCTCTCTCCTGCTTCTCTCTCATCTCACATTCGGGATTTCTCATCTCATCAATAGGTCAATAAGTTTTTGTTTTGATCAATTCACCTCTCTTCAGTTCTTCGGATCTCTCTCGTCTCTTCATCTGGTCTAATCTCTGTTCTGCTCAGTCCTCTCTGTTCTCTCTCTTTTTCGGTCTTTCTCTTCGACAAAAAGAGAAAAAATTAAACGTATAGGAAATGTAAGTAGGAAAAGTAAATCCGGCTATAGAAAAAATCCTGTCTATGCTAGTGTCATCAAGGCCCCTGATTCATTGGGGTCGATAGGATAAAGCTGAATCATCATACAGACTATTTTTGCAGTATGGCAGGCGTTACATTTTTCTATTGTATGTCGAGTGTCATATGCGCTTCTTTGGTGAGGGGGTGTTTATAATGAAAAGAAAAAAAAAAAAAAAAAATAAAAAAAAAAAGTGGTAGGGTAGTACGCGGGGAGGGAAATGGGGAGGTGGATGAGGGCTTAGGGGTGGGTGGCTAGGAAAGTGAGGTAGTAACATAACCGGAGAGAGGGAAAAAAGCGGGGGAGACGGGGATGTAATGGGGTAAGGGTAGTAGGGCGGGAGAGTAGGGAGGGAGTAGTAGGAGTAGTATATATGTTGATTAGAGAGCAGAGGAGAGAAAGAAATTTGAGAGTAGAAAGAGGAGACAAAAGTTGACACAACCAAAATTAGGCGTTAATAACTTCATTTCAAGTAGCTGCATTGTCATAGCGGCTGTCACTGATTTAAAAGAGAGATAGAGAAAGGAGAAAGATGAGGAGTAGATAGAGAGATAAAAAAAGAGAGGTAGGGAGGAGGGAGGGGGATGGGAGGAGTAGAGTAGAGAGAATAACAAAGTTAATAATTTTTTAGCATTTCATGGTCCCTGTCCACGAATAGCGCACGTACGCCCATCAATCTATTGAAAATTCGGAATTGTACTACGAGGTAAAAAAAAAATCTATCACAAAGAAACGTGGCAATAATGTTTGAAGAGCATGATGTCAGCCTAGCGGAAAAGTAGCGAGTTTGTGCTAGATTTGTCATCGATCTCTCATTCTCTTTCTCCGCTCTCCATTCTGCTAAACGACCACCCACCACCACCAGCCCCCCCACAAAAAAACACAAAAAAAAACAAAACTCTTCTGTCAAAAATGCTCTTGGTTCTCATCTCTTCAGTCCGGCATTCCATCGCAATCATCTCTTTCTGACACCTCATCTCGGCTCGATCTCATCATCGGTCCTCTCTCTCTATCGTCTGTCGCATCTCATCTCTCTCTTTTTCAAGTTTGTCTATCGGCTCTCTTCTCTCTCTCTTTCTCTTTCTTTCTATCGCTCTCATCTCTCTCTCGTTCTTCGGTCTCAAATCGTCACTCTCTCTCTCTCTTCTTCTCTGCTCATCTCTCTGCTCTCTCTCCTCTTGCATCTCTCATCATCTCTCTCTCTCTCTTCTCTCTCTTCTTATCTATCTATCTATCTATTCTATCTAAGCTGGCTCTGCCGCTTTCTCTCTCCTTCTCTCTCTCCTTCTCTATCTTTCTCTCTGACTATTCTGCTCTCTGCTCTCCGTCTCGTCATCTCTCTCTCTTCTGCGTCTCCCAGCTCTCTCTCTCTCAGGGTCTCTCTCTCTCCTCGTCTCTATATATAGCTATTAACTATAGGTATATACTAGTATAACGATAATTTATATGAATTAGTAATTGATAGGGGAGTAATATAATATAATGATATAATCCTTTGTCTCTTTTTCCTTCTCTCTCACACAATACAAGAAACAAGCAGATAAACCATCAGAAACAAAATGAAGTAGATAGTAGACAATCACAATAAAGATAAAGAATAGAAAAAAAGTAAAGGAGCAAGAACTCACATCTCAGTCTTTATCCAAGCATTGCCCATAATTAGCCTCAAAAATTTTCGACAATGGGCGAAGCGCTATTGTTTCCTATTTAGCCCTAGGCGGGAGAGAAACGCTCAACAAAAAGTGCTGCCAGCGGCGTAGTTATGAAGATCAGCAGTGTGACTCGCGAGCTTAGGGCGATAGCGGGATTCAGCTGATCTCTCTCTCTGCAGTCTCAATCTCTCATCATCTCTCTGGGGTCGAGATCTCTCTCTAGTCTCTCCTCTCAGTCTCGTCTCTCTCTCTCCTCTCTCAACTGTCCTCAGTCTCTCTGCTCTTCTCTGCTCGCATCTCCTCAATTCTCTCTCTCTCTCTTTCGTCTCTCTCTCTCTCTATCAGTCTATCTAGTCTCTTTTCCTTTTTTTCATCAGGCAACCTGTGCTGGAAACTTGCTCTTTCCGTTTGTTTTACCACGAAATGAAGATTTCTTTTTATAATGGATGATTTGTGGCCAGGAAAGTAAGTTTTGTTGTTTTGCTGAATTTGTGTTTGTCAGCAGGTTTATGGGAGAAGTAAAGGGTTGTCGATTTATTGTTGTTTTATCTATTTTTCTCTCTCCTAATTCTGACCTTTTACAAAATTGGAAAACGTGTATGCGCAATAAGAGGCTTGGGCTAAACATTTCGTATGCTAATTTTTTTTTTCGCTTTGTAGTTGTTAGTTAGGATGGTTGAATGGAAATTCTCTGCTAGAGGTTCCCGAATTCTTCTTCTCTCTCGAGCTCTCGCTCTCCATCTCTCTCTCTCTTCCATCGTGTCGCTCCTCTCATTTCTCTCTCGCAACATCGTGTCTCCTCTCGTCTCTTCTTCTCTTCTGCTCTCTCTCTCCTTCTCTCTCTGCATCGCTCTTCTGCGCTCTCTCGGCTCTCTCCTCTCTTCTCTTCTCCACTCGCTCTCGTGGTCGGCTCTCTCGCTGCTCTCGCTCTTCTCTCATCGCTTTCTCTTCGCTCTCTCGCTCTCACTCCTCGTCTCTCTATCTCGCTCTCTCTGCTCTCTCGTCTCTCTCCTCTGCGCTCTTCTCATCGCTCTCTCTCTCTCTCTCTCTCGCTCGGTCTGCTCTCCTCGCTCTCTCTCCTGCTCTTCGGGGGGAGAGAGGAACATCGTCTCTCTCCCATCTCATCTCTGCCCTCTGCATTCTCATCAGTCATCTCTCTCGTCTCCTCTCTCGTCCAGCATTCGCTCTCTCTCTCTCTTCTCTCTGCTCCTTCGCTCTCTCTCTCTCTCTCTCGCTCTCGCTCTCGATGTCGCTCCTCTCGCTCTCTCTGCGGCTCTCTCTCTCTCGTCTCTCCGGTATCGCTCTGCTCGCTCGCGTCGCTCTCTGCTCTGCTCTGCTCCTCTCTTCTCGGGTTGCGCTCTCGCCGTCGAGCTCTCTGCGTTCCTCTCTCTCTCTCTAAGCTCTCTCTCTGCTCTCTCCTCTGATCCGGTCTCCTCCGAGGCTCTCGTCTCTGCCAGGTCTCTCATCTCTCTCCTCTCTCTCGTTTCTCTCTCTCGTCCGCTCCATCGGTCCTACTCTCTCTCTCCTCTCTCGTCTCTCGGTCTCATCTCTCTCTCTCTCTTCCCATCTCTCTCTCCTTCTCTCTGCTCCCTCGCTCACGCTGGTGTGCTTTCTCTATCTCGTCTGCTCTCTCATCTCTCGTCATCTCTCCTCTCTACTCTCTCTCTCTCGTCTCTGTCGTCCTCTTCTCTTCGTGTCTCTCGTCTCTCTTCTCCTCAGGTCGCTGGCTCGCTCGCTGCTCTCAATCGGCTTCTCTTTCTCTCTCTCTCATCTCTCTATCAGAGCTTCTCATCCTCTCTGCTTCCTCTCTCTTCTCCTCATCTGCGTTCTCTCTCTCTCTTCTCTCTCGATCATCTTTCCGTCTCGTTGGCTCTCTGCGCTCACTGACTCTCTCTCTGGCATCATCGCTCACTGGGACGGTCCTCTGCGTCTCGTCATGTCGATTTCTTCTCTCGGTCGGTCTTCACATCGTTCGTCTATCTCGGTCTCTCAAATCTCTCGTGCTCTCTCTCTCTCTCTCATGCAGTCGCTCACTGGCTCTCAGTCTCTCTCTCGTCGCCAAGTCTCTCTCTCTCTCTCTCTGTTCTCTCTCTCTCTCTCTATCTGTTTCTGTCTGCCTGTCTGTCTCCCTCTCTTTCTCTCTCTCGTCTCCGTCTCTCTCTCTGCGGTACTAACAGCGAGTTCTCGGGGTCTCTTCTCAGTGCGTCTGATCATCATCTACTCTTCTCAGTCTCTCAATCGTCTCTCATCTCTCTCTCTCGAACCTTCTCTCTCTCCTCTTTGCTCTCTGTCTGTCTGCCTGCCTGCTCTGTTTTGTTTGGTCTCTCATCTCTCTCTCTCTCCATTCTCTCACCCTCGCTCTCCTCCTCGTCTCTCCTCTCTCTCTGTTTCGTCTTCGTCGTCTCTCTCTCTCTCCTCCTTCTCTTTCTGTCTGGCTGTCTGTCTGTCTGTCTAGTCTCTCTGCCTGTTTGTGTCTCTGTGCTGTCTTTCTGTCTGTCTTTCTCTCTGTCTCTTCTTCTCTCCTGAAGTCATCGTTCTTCTCATTCCTCGTCATTGCGATGTCTGCTCTGCTCTCTCTCTCTCTCTCGGTTCTTTCTCTTTCTCTCGCTCTCTGCGTCTCTCTGCGTAATCTCTCTCTCTTCTCTCTCGTCTCTCTTCTCGCTCGCTCGCTGGTTCTCTCTCTCTCTGTCTCTCTCTCTCTCAACCCTCACTCTCGTCTCGTCTCTCGTCTCTCCATCTCTCTCTCATCGTCTGCATCTCCCTCAATCATCTCTCTCTCTCTCGTCGGTGGCTGCGCTCGCTCTCTCACTCGCTCTCTTTGCTCGTGCATCTCTCTCATCTTCTCTCCCGTCTTTCAAGTGCTCAAATCTCTCCTCTGCTGCCTAGGTCATAGGTCGTGCTCTCTCTCTCTTTGTCTCGAATCAATGCCGATCTTTCTCACCAGGCTCTTTCTCTCTCTCTTCCTCTCCATTCACTTGTACTCTGCTCTCTCTGCTCGCTCACTGACTCTCCTCTCTATGTCTCTCTTCCCTCCGGCTGCACTGAACTCTCTCTCTCTCTCATCTCTCTCCTCTCTCGTCTCTTCTCTCTCTCTCGGCTCAGCCTGGCGTCTCTCTCTCCCTCGTCTGCGTCTCTCTCTCTCTCTCAGTTCGCTGGTCTCTCTCTCTCTCTCTCGCTGACTCTACTTGCGTCTGTCTCTCTGCTGTCTCTCTCTGTCTCTCTCATCTCTCGTCTATTCGTGTTTCTGTCTGCCTGTCTGTCTCCGCTCTCTTTCTCTCCTCTCTCTCTCATTCGTGCTCGTCAAAAGTCTCTCTCTCTCTCTCTTCTCTCTCTTCTCTCTCGCATCTCTCTCATCTCTCATCTACTCTGCCTCTCTCTCTCTCTCTTTCTCTCTGTCTGTCTGCCTGCCTGCCTGTTTGTTTGTCTCTCTCTCTCTCTCTCTCTCTCGTCTCTCTCTGCTGCTCTCTCTCCTTCTCTTTCTGCTCTGTCTGATCTGTCTGTCTGTTCTTTCTGTCTGTCCTGCCTGTTTGTGTCTCTGTCTGTCTGTCTGTCTGTCTTTCTCTCTGTCTCGTCTCTCTCTCTTCTCGTCAGGGCATCTTGGGTCAGTCGTCGTCTCTCTCGTATCTCTCTTCTCTCTCTTTCTCTCTCTCTCCTTCCTCTTTCTCTCTGTCTGTCTGTCTGTCTGCCTGCCTGTTTGTGTCTCTGTCTGTCTGTCTCTCTCTCTCTCTCTCTCTCTTGTAAGGTGCACATCTAGCTTAAGGCCAGATGTCATCTGTGAGAGGAGAGGGCCCGGAAATACTCCTGGTGAGGGCGAGGGAGAGGCTTAGGGACCAAGTATGAATATTACAAAGGGGGGTCCGCGTTCACGAGTCCTTCGTGAAGGAAAGGAAGAAGTTCAAGGACTGGGAAATAGCCAATAGGAATGGCTCAGACTTAGCTAGGTCCTGCGGAAATAGATTGCCTATTGCTTCCACAGATCTATTTAACGGGCGCATAGTGCTTGAAAGAACAGTTAGAGTCCTTTTCAATAGGCATAAAAGCAAATCTAGGATAGTAGTTGTAAGTGGAGGTAGGTTATAGCCATGTAAATGGTTTCATCGTTAGTACTATTGTTATGAGAGCAAGAGTAGTAGTTAGTAGCCAGGAAGCAGGAGTGGAGTAGTAGTAGTAGTAAGCAGGAGTAGTAGTTAGTCAGTATGGGTAAGCAGGAGTGGAGTAGAAAACGGCAAGATCAAGGTTAACAAGCAGCAAAGATAAATAAAGAAGCGAAGATAAAACATACTCTAAAACACGACGGCTATGGTAAAGGCAATAGTTAGAAAACAGACTTAACAACTTAACTGTAGATCGTATAAATAGAGATTGATGAAAAGTAGAAGTAAGAAGCAATAAAAAAGTAAATAGTCAGAGGTGAATAAGAATTAAAGAACACAGATAAAGGACAATGTAAAACGAAGCAATAAATATTGAGGGTGAAAAATATGTGGCATTATTAAAACAACACTAAAACTTACTGAAAATCTTCCTTAGAAAGAGTAGATTAATACAAAGTGAAGTAAACGCTAGGCAGTACTTAAAATACGTCCTTGAAGAGGCTCAGAAAGGGAAATTGTGGGGAGCTAAAACTCAATACGGTCCATACTGAACAACGTTATGATTAAGTATGGTTAGGACCAATGGCCTTATTGTATTAAATGACTTATACGTCGGCAGCGTAGGCAAATGTCAACCTAGGGCACTGTATAGCGAAAAGGGGAGCTGAGTACAGAACACCTTGATGGTGAAGTGTTCAGCAGAGAAGATGGGATCCAAAAAGACACATAGCAATATCGCAGTTGACACTGTATTTATTTTCATGGGTTCGGGGGCTGTCATGGACTCTAACGTCGATAAAATAAAAACGAATCATGTTCTCATAAATAAGAAAGAATTAGCAATTAAAATTAGGCAAATGAGAAGGAAAATACGGTGATAGAAAATACATTTAGGTTAGTAAAATATACACAATATGAACCAAAGAATGGTATGAATGGTTGAATGGTTAAAAGCGCAAGATGAAATGTGTTAGACATCCCTAAGGTCATGTAGCACTAATAGTTAATGGTTATGGAAAGGTTGGTTAGTTAGTGGAGGTGATTTGTCTAAAGCTGTGGGCGTAAGTGAAAGGGTTAGAGTCGGTGTGGTAAGCATATTAGATTCATGGAGGGTATGTATAAGCGGATTCCAGTACCAGTAAAGGGAGGAAGAGAATAGGTTGTTTAAAAGAAAGTGGGGGATTCTTAAGGATGTCTGATAGGTTGGGAGGTCGGTAAAGGGGGATAGGGGGGGGAAACAAGGTAAGTATGGACGAGACATAAAGGGAATTGGGGAAGAACAATATAATTGGGGATTGGTTTGGGGGATTGTAAAAAGGGGGCTCTTAAAGGGGCAAAGGATATAAAAAGGTCGGGTCGTAGAGGGGAAAACCGCAATTTTCCATGAGGATAGTTATACTTTATGAAAGTTTGTAGTAGTTTTGGAGTTTTTGGGGGGAACAGCTAGAGGGGGGGTTTAAGGACCAAGGTCTATATGGGGAGGGGTGGGGGAGTTGGTTTTTCTCTAGGGGGGGGTAAGGGGGATATTTTGACTAAGGGATTCACTGGTAAAGGGATAGAGGGGATGGTGGGAGGGTTACTAAGGGTTCACTGTTTTTATCCCGGAGGGAAGGGAAGGGATAAGGGGGGTGGGGGGGTTTAATGGGGGGCGGGGTTGGGGTCGGGGGGAGGGGCTGTGTTGGGAGGGGTTTAGAGGATAGGGTGTAGGGGGGATACGTTAGGAGGGGATGGATATCCTTACTTGCAGAGTGAAAGGAGGGAGGAGTTGTAAGATTTGGAGGTTAGTGTCGTTTTCATTAAGTAATCTTAAATATTTTTCAATAGTTTCTTCTGAGGATTGGGTTTTGGGGAGTTTTGGGGGATAAAGGATTTTTGTGAGGGGGGGAAGAGGGGTTTGGGTGTCTCAAGCATAGGGGCAAAGGAAGGTGGAGGTGTTTGTGTGGTAGGGGAAGAGGGGGGGGAACGTTTGTTCTTCGTTACGGGTATGCGGGAGGGAGAGGAAGGTGTTGGGGTTGTAGTGGTGATTGAGTACTGTATAGAGATTGGGGTCTGGGTTTTAGATGGCAAAAAGAGTTTGAGGGGGAAGGGTAGGGGTAAAAAGGGGGGAAAGTTAGATGTAGGGTGGGTGGGTTTAGGAAAATTTGGGTAAATGGCAGTATTACGGGGAGTAAAGGAGTAAGAGAGAAAACCACGTCGACGTGCTTCCTGCGGGCTTCACGAATTGAGTCCAATTTGAATCGGGTTTTTCTACCTCAGACTAAAATTTGTAGGTGGGACACCCCCTATAAAATACATTTACGGGGGCCGCCACGTTGGGCACATGTCGTGATTGTGCAGACAGTTAAATCGGGTATGGCCTTTTTTGGGCACATGGGGGCATCTGGCTGTGGAAGGCAATTTTTTTGGGCTGGAGTCTAGACGCCAACAATTTTGGCACGACTGGAGGGGGTTTGGGTTTGGGACGAACAGGGAGGGTTCTCCTCCTATGTAGACGTTAAAGGAAGTCCATGCTACGGAAGGAAATTTTGGCTATGTTAGTGGGTTTCTTTCGAGACCTCTGGGGGAATGCTAGCATTGTACTGATTTGCATCATAGTCTTGAGACGGGGCATAGGTCTTCTCCACATCTGACCAATCTTTTCAAGACGGGGCAATTTTGCTGGGGAGATTGAAACTTTCCGGTGAAAGTTTTGGGGGTTGGATGGGGTTCTGAAAGGAGGGGGTTCCCAAATATCGGCCCTTAGTTTTGTTAATGCTATAGTTTGGGTTTTTCGGATGTTACTGTGCAAAGGGGGGGGTCGGGTGGGCTACGAAAGAGACTTTCCCTACTTTTTTTTTGGAGACATTTTTTGAAGAGAAGGGTGTTGTAAAGGTGGGACTTGGGGGGGACACAAAAAAATCGGTCCCATTTGTTGCACTAAAGAGAGTATTCAAGATTTTTGTAGAATAGGGTTTTTAAAGGGGGGGGGCGTGACGAAGAGGAGTGGGTTTTTGAGGGGGGTAGTGTTAGGGAGAGGTGGGCAATAAGGCTGAAAGGGTATTAATAAGGGAGGGGGGGGGGGGTTTATTTGGAGGTTTGTGGGAATAGAGGGTTAAGTTGAGCTGCGGGAAGAGTAAATTTTCCTTGGGGGTTGATTGTTCTACTGTACAGTGGCATTGAGAGGGGGGTAGTTATTGCGTGTTCGGAGCCTGTCAAAGGAAGCCTGGGGTCAGGGAATCGGGTTGGGTTAACATCGTTGGGGCTATTTGATAAAGGGGCAAGCCTCTTGCCCCTAATAGGGGGGTTTTTTCTTACTGGCCACGGTAAGCCTGGTTTGTTGGGGATAAAACAGTCCACCCCTCAGGGTCCCCTTGAGGGGTAAGGGCTAGGTAAAATGGGGGGAATACCGTGCCCATGGCTCCCTCGGCCTTTTAGGACTGGCACAAAGTCACCTTTTCATCCTTTCGAGGGCTCTCACACCCTTTAGGGGTGGATAGCAGAAGGTTTTGGGAAGGACAAAACAAAAAAGTGGGAAGGAAAAAAAAAAAGGCCATGAAAAATTAGTTGAGTCGAGGGCGATCCCAAAGGGTTGGGGAGTTCCCCATCATTGGGTCCCATCTCCGCCTCCTAAGCCCCCCAGAAAAACCCCCGGGAAAGGGATTGGGGGGGAAAAAACCCAAAGAAAACATCATAAAATAAAAATAAGGGGAAAAAAATACGCACATAAATTAAAAAAAATTAAAACACAGGGCAGAAAGAACCTAGTAATAATTTAAAAATACAAGACTAATATAAAAACGATAAAAAAAATATTTAAACTCATAAAAAAAAGAATTAAATAAAACCAAAATGACTAACAGAAATGACGTGTCATGCCACTGACAACCGCGAAATAAGTTAAAAAATACAATAAAAGGACAAAAACTCAGATAAAAAACAAGACTTGAAAAACCCAATTAAATTAATATACAAAAACAAATTGTTCAAATTAACACAAATAAAATAAAATAATTAAAACGGGAGCAAAAGAAAACGGGCACCGGGGGGTAAATAAAGTAGTCCCCGGGGGAAACTGGTGCCATACAAAGTTAAATGCGCGTGCAACTGGGGTGTGTTTCCCTCATCTCTGGGTTGCACCCACTCCACAATCCTCCCACCTTGGGTGGATGGTCACGAAGACAGCATCTGAAACAATACCAAAGGAAAGGCCCGACCCCTTACTTGCCTTTACAGTGGTTTGTGTGTCCACTGAGACTACAGTCCAAGCAAAGGGGGGACATCAAGAAAAAATTATATATACGAGAAAAACTAGCTAAATAATAATACATATGGAAACTCGGCACTTCACAAACACGACAGCGCCCTTTGAAAGGAAAATCGTAGCCCCGACCTCAGCATCACGATCACAAATTTCTGTAGTGAGATAACATTAAAAAAAAATACATAGGGGAAAAAATATTTTATAAAACACTACGACAGCATGTCGGGGGGCTTACAGACGGGGGATGGGGATTACAAGTACTTTGACCCCGAAAAAAAATTAGCCGATTTAAAGTGCTACATAATCATTTATAAACCATCGTCTTTACGCCGAAGTCACCGTATTTTTCATTGTTGATGCCACGACGTCTGCCCCGGCAGAACTCATACGCTTATGGTCCTGGCGACACCATTTCGTCCTGATTGGCGCAAGGAAATTCTGTTTCAAGGGGGTTTGTCTAGCACTGATAAAAGGGCATTTTATCCTCATGACTCAATCCTCTGGTAGTTAATTTTACAGGGCATTTATTCGACCTGGCAAAGGCTACCTGGCTCGTGTAAAGTCCTCCGCTGGTGCAACGGTGCCTAACCGAGTTCCACCATAAAGGGGTTTTGGGGCCCTGAAGACGTGTTTATTGCCCACCAGAGCAACGACAAACCTTGGCTGCTAAAAGCAGGGATTTGAATGAGTATTTAACTGTTGCAGAGTTAGAACGACATCACCGTCTCCTGGGCCTGCTCGGGCGGAAAAAGCCCTTCAAAAAACATCCTGTCCCCGTGGGGAATCTTGGTCAATTAAGATGCACAGCAGCTCCTTTTGGTACTTGGTTTACGGGCCGGAACCGGTGAATCCTCTGATGCCGCTGGGTGTCGCCTGTAACCCTGCAGCTTCCTACTGAGGGGTGAACTGGGGGCTTTTGGGTTTATGCCAAAAGCCGTTTTATCCCTGCTGCAACTTTGCCATGGGGTTGGGAGCTCTCCTCTGGGTAAAAGGGGAAAAAAGGGGCCCCACAGCGAGGGGTCCCGTCTCCGGCAATTAAAAAAAATGCCCCCTATGCTCTTTTGGACTTTCCCTTTAATAGCTGCGTTGCTCGGCCTCGGAAGTATTGTGGGTAACTGCTATGGGGCCACACCCTCGGCATGCACTGGGGCCGTTTTTAGGGTAACTCTCCCATATAAAATGGGGCGAAGCCCTTGCTCGAGGGGGTCGCTCAGGGTAATAATGGTAAACGATTGGTTTTTTCATCTCTGGGCATCCGTAAAAGCTTTTTTCTCGTGTGATTTGTCCTGTTGCAGAGGAGCTGTCCCAGTTTCCCAACCTGCCTTATGATGTGGAGAATCCATGGGTAATGAAAAGTTCCGGGGGGGTGGCTGCAGGGGGCTAAGCAATGATGTGTGCCTTGCTGGCTGGGGCTCTGCTGGGCTGCTGAAATTTATGGGGTGCATCTTCCCTCTCGTAAATCATGTCTTCATTCCTCTAACCCCGGGGCTTTCTTCAACGCTGGTATGTAGACGTCAACTTCGCCCTCTGCCTGGCTGACTGTCGTGAACAGCTACTGCTCCGATCTCCCCCGAGATTCACTCTGACTCCACCTCCTTGATATCCTGCCCCCTCTGCCTGGGAACTGCTACTTTAGTGCTGGGTTTGATCCTTCCCTCCAAAATCGCTGACAGGGGCCCCGATTTCTGGGGAAAACTTGGTGTAGATCTCACTTCTCCCTCATTACTCTGTACTTTCAATCATGTCTGGAGAGGAAAAAGTCCAGCAGAGAGTTACACTCAAAAAAAGTACCCGATAATTCCCTTTAATGAAAATCGCAAACGATGTACACGCCCCAAACGGGATCAAAAAAATGAAAGTTCCCTTCGCTTACTAAGCACACAGCACAACAGGGCAACACAGCTAAAAGGGTTTCTGATAATTAAATTTTTCATGTAAAAAAATAGGTTCCCTATTTTAACGGAGCCCAAAAAAAATAAATTTGAGAGGGAGAATAACATCATCTCCACTCTGGGAAAAACAAAGGATGTACGACTTTTTTTTTAAAACGGGCTTGCCATCACAACGATTCTTAGGGCCCTGCAAGAGAAAACGGAAAGCAAAAGAATATGGTCTCCAAAATTAACAAACATGCTAAATACTGACTAATTTTTTTTAACCAAAAAAGACCCAATATTATTAAAAAGTCCCCCCTCCAAAAAAAAAACGAAAGGGGCAAAAATTATTGGCCAATTATCAAACCCCATACTCCGTGACAAAAGGGCGGGGACCAAGAAAAAAACCCAAGGGGGGTCCCTTCCCTCAGGAAAAAAAAAATAAAACCGAAAGGGAATCCAGCTTAGGTCCTGGGAAAAAGACCCCTATTCTTCCAAGACTTTTACCAGGTTGAAAGAGAAGTCCTTCCCTCTAAAAAAACAATGAGGAAGGGAGGAAAACTTTTCAGGTTGGGGAAAAGAGTAGTAAGATTTTAATTTAAGGGGGCAGTGCTTGAAACTTTGGTCCTTTTCATACATAAAAAACGATAGTATTTAAGTGGAGTTAAGGCGTAATAGTCATAGTAGAAATAGTGGTAAACAAAAGTGTATAGTAGAAGCAGGAGTAGAGTAGTATAGAAAAGGAAGT
>NC_051399.1:25744476-25746976 GCF_015228065.2 Penaeus monodon
TTTTTTTTTTTTTTTTTTTTTTTTTTTTTTTTTTTTTTTTTTTTTTCTTTGTCGCTGGATTGAGGGGTTGATGATGATGATTGTGGAAAATGAATAAATGATGATATTTGAATTGCATATGGAAAAAGTTTGAAATTTACAAAAAAATAGATATATATAATAATAATGATAATGATTTTAATAAATAAAATCTAAGCAAAATAAAGTGACTACTACTACTACTACTATTACTAACTTCAATCAAATAGCTGATTTATTTTGATAATGATAATTCTCCTTCATGGGACCTAAGGACCTGGAATTTTTCATGAACGGCCAAAGATCTACTTGAGAAATCTTAGCTCGATCTTGAGAGACTCAGCAGATGGTGACACGCGGAGGCTGAGAAAAGAGCTAGAAATGAAAGGAGATTTTGAAGGAGAGTAGAGGGGGAGGAGGAGGGGGAGGGGAGAGGAGAAGGAAGGGAGAATGGAGGGAGGGGAAGAGAGAGGGAGGGGAATGGAGAGGATTGGAGGGGGAGAGGCAAGGGGCAGAAGGGGAGGGAGAGGGGTTGGAAGAGGGGAGGAGAGGAGGTTAGAATAAGGAAAGGGGAGAGAGACTGGAGAAAGAGCGAGGGGGTGGGGGACTAGAGGGGAGGAGAGGGAGGGAGACGGGGGAAGGGGGAAGGATTGGTGGGAGAGGGGGAAGAGCGGATGTAGATGGGTAGGAACGTGGAGGGAGAGGATTGGAGAGAAAGAGGGGGACTGGATGGAGGGTTGTGGGGAAGACAATTAGGGAAGAGGGGATGGGGGAAGGGGGGGGATTAACAGAGAGAGATGGAAACAATGGAAAGAAATAAGAGATAGGTATGACCGTGAGAAGGAAAGCTAATACGAGGTGGCTTCAAAAAGTTTGTCGAAAAAGTCATAACTAAAAATCATAGGGAAGGTTTTTGATTTCAAAGCACCTGAACATCCTTTTACCAACGTGTTATAATGTGTTCAAACATCAACCCTTGAATAGTAATAACGCATCGCCGCCAGTTGGAAGTCAGGCACCATTCAAGCAACATGGAATCCACCAAAATCGAGGCCAGGACAAACATTAAATTCATGGTGAAACTCGGTTGGGAAAATAGGCAAATCATTGACGCTCTGGAACAAGTTTATGGTGACAATACCCCAAAGAAATCAACAACCTACAAATGGAGAAGTGGGTTCAGAAGTAGAAGAAACGAAATTGAAGATGAGCCCCACGTGGCAGTCCATCAACGTCAGTTTGTGAGGAAAACATTGATGCTGTTTGTGACATGATTGAAAAGAATAGATGAATAACCACTGAATCAGTTGCAGACACACTCAACATCTCTGTGGATTCTGCACACACAATTCTGATGGAGAGTTTAGGGACTAAGCAAGCTTTTGCTCGATAGGTCCCTAAGTTTTTGCACCAAGATCAGCAACAAACAACGGTAGATCTTTCAATGTAAATTTTAAACAACTGGGATGAGGACTCTGAAGCTTTTCTGCAAAGAATTGTGACAAGTTAAGTTAAGTATTTATCCACCCTGGCTATCTGCTCAGGCATGGGCAATCATGATTACAGTTTTACATATATCTGACATAGTACAGTAGTCTGTAACTACTGTAACTGTACAAGGTTAAAATAGAAATAGAAATCATACATCATACAAAAAATATTACATTCATATGCTTTTGCCACTGTGTTTAAATAACACTGTTATTTGTTTACGGTAGTTATTACATAGTAAATTTAGGGTATAGTACGAGTATATCTTCCAGTGTATCAGATGAAATGAAATATTCACATAGTTCTTTATACCTCATGCTAGGTGGTCTGAAAGACTATATCACATGACATTCGAGATATAGTGCTCATGCGTTTGCTTGTTTTCTTCGTTACGCAGTCTACATCTAGATTCATCTGCACTTTTTGCACCGTACAGTTGCCAGTACATTCTGTAACCTAAACGTATTCTGGCAATAACCGCGTCATACTGTCTGGTTTGACTTCGGTGCCACCCATAGGAAGGCTTGTCATCTCTATACTGATCATAGTGCCTTATGGTACAGCCTTCAGGCCTCTAAGTGTTAATCAGATCTACTAGTTCTTCCTTATGAGAACTTTTCAATATATGTGCAACCCTAGCAAGAGGCATCCCAAGATCTATGTTCACAGTATCCTTGCTGCAGGCTTCTTTCGCCACTTTGTCTACGAGGCCGTGCTTGCGTATGCCAGCATGAGAAGGTATCCAGACAGGGGATGAAACATGGCTAGAACGATCCCGAGAATAAAGTTCGAGCAAAGCAGTTGCCGTCCAGGGGTGGAAGTGGACCAGTCAAAGCAAAATCTGAGCATTCAAGAGCAACTTCTTTTTGCTTCCAAACTTTAAAAAAAAAAAGCATTGAAAGGTGTATTGAACTTAATGGCGCATATGTTGAAAAATGAATATCATAACTGAGACCGTTTTTTCATACTATCCTTTCTCACGAACTTTTTG
>NC_051399.1:25756976-25766976 GCF_015228065.2 Penaeus monodon
TAATAATGGTATTTTTTTAATAATTTAAACTTAATGATAAATGTAGAAATGTGCGCACATATACCTAAAAAAAAGAAAAAAAGTAATCCACCATTCTTATTGTCTCTTGAAACTTATGCATGTTTTAGAGAATTCTTTTCATTAGAATAAAATAAATTAGTAGTTTGTCAAGAATGGCCCGTTAAGCACAATTAAGGCAGAGATAGTTTTAAGTAAAGCCACTGTCCGTCTGTTTCCTTGTCTATCCATCTATTGAAATTTCTCTCGCTCTCGCTCTCTCTCTCTCTCTCTCTCTCTCTCTCTCTCTCTCTCTCTCTCTCTCTCTCTCTCTCTCTCTCTCTTCTCTTTCTTTCTTTCTCTCTCTCTCTCTCTCTCTCTCTCTCTCTCTCTCTCTCTCTCTCTCTCTCTCTCTCTCTCTCAGTCTATCTGCCTCTACTTATCTCTTTTATTTATTTTTTTTCTCTTCCGCTTGCATCTCCTGATTCCTTAACCAGTTTTCGTTCAAATAGAATACGTGATGATTTTTAATTTACGGCTTAGAAATATTAAAACATTAACTGAATTCTTAAACATAAAGGGAAAAAGGATTAACGTGAATATTTTGACTTACTGAATTCCCTTTTGCATTTATTCACACATCCTCTCTCTCTTTTCTCTCTCTCTCTCTCTCTCTCTGTCTCTCTCTATCTCTCTCTCTCTCTCTCTCTCTCCCTCTCTCTCCCTCTCTCTCTCTCTCTCTGTCTCTCTCTCTCTCTCACGCACACACACACGCGCGCGCGCTTTTGTATATACACATGCGAGTGTGTAAAGCACCTCTCATTATACAGTGAATGATAGATTTTTTTATGTATTTTGAAAGCATTATTATCACATTCATCGTGGAATCAACGCCTATACACTTTAGTTCATTGATAAGTTTACATATTTACGACGAAATTTATTTCAAGTTCATATACCATGCAGTGGTTTCGTAATGTTCATTGTTAACTATCTGAAGCCAACATGCTGTTCATATCTTTACTCTAAGCTTCTTAGTGTATAAATTTTAAAGATTATAATTCAACAGGAACTGATGAGAACTAGTACACTTATTTTATATTATTTTCTAACATTCTATTACTAAATCATCCTTCTCTATCATATTCTCTCCTCCATGGACAAAGAAAAGAAACAAAGAAAAATACATACTAATAAAACCTTTCTTTCTCTCTCTTTTGAACAGAACACAGACGCTTGAATCTTCAACATTGATAATATTTGTTTACTCTGGATCAGCTGACCGGTTCATCAGCCTGAGGTGGGATTTCTTGCGTGTGATAAGCACGAAGCTGCCCTGTGATGGCCTGGGGTTTGTTTGGCGTGTCCATAATTCGCTAAAATGTTGTGTCTGTGTAGGTGGTGTGTATCCCGTGGTGTAGCTCTTTCTCTCTGTCTCTGTCTCTGCCTTTTCCTTTCGCTTGTTATCTTCTACTCTTTTCTTTGTTGGCGTGTGCGTGTGCGTGTGTGGTGTGTGTGTGTGTGTGTGTGTGTGTGGTGTGTGTGTGTGTGTGTGTGTGTGTGTGTGCGTGTGTGTGTGTGTGTGTGTGTGCGTGTGTGTGTGTGTGTGTGTGTCTTTGTGTGTGTGTGTGTATACATACATATGTGGTTATGTATATATCTATATATACATACATATACAAATATGTACATATATATACGTATATATACATATACATATATATATATATATATATATATATATATATATATATATATATATATATACACAGATATGCACTAATATTAATCGATATCTATCTGTCTGTAGATATAGATGGATGGATAGACGTGTGTGGAAAAGTACATGCGTATAGTGGATATTTATAATTATTTTACTCTCCCTCTTACCATGTCTCTCACCCTCGGTCACCCTTCCTTCTCCCCCGCTTTGTGTAGTGATCGACCTCGCAAAACTCGCATCGTTCACTCCAGGAGGTATAGACCACATTCGATATATCTTCTCACCTCCACCTCTCCCACAGGCCTGGAAAAGCAACTGTCATCGAAATAAAAAGACCTCGAGGTGGCAACACTTGTAGGAGCCGCGGCGTGGCGAAGTTTTGCCCTCCCCACACGTGGACATTTATCAGGGGGGACTATTTTCTTATAAAAGCATCCATTGCATATCGGAACAAAGATGCAGGACCTGGACTTCGGTCGCTGGCACTTCGCCGAAGCTCAGGGCAAGACCGTTTATCCCGCGAAGGAGGAGGATGCCCGCACGCGGTGTTGCCACAAACGGCAACCGTTTTGCATATTTGTATTTTGTTTTATTTAATAAATATATGCATTTGTACTTGGCACCAGTCACTCCTAAACAATGTCACTGGGTCGAATCCTTTTTATTTCTTGTATTTTAAGTATTTATTATATAAGTTGTCTTTTAAGTTTCCACGATTTTATTCATTTTCCGATGGTTCTTTTAATAAGTTCATTTATTTATTTTATTTTACATCAGTAACTTTTAAGTACTTTTATTATATAAATATTATGATTTTATATTTTAGTCATTATTTTAACTTAGTTTTAATGATTAATTCCAAAAAAGAACCACTCTTAACAAAAGTCTCCCGCGTAAGAGCTAACGTGGGAGGCCTAAAACAAGAGCCGGGGGGATTTTGCTACTGGCCTGCTAGCTGACAGCCTGAGGAACCCCGGAACGGGCTTCCCCTGTTCAGATAAGTGGTCGTGGGGGGATCTTATTCAATATAGGTAGCAAGAGACAATTTGCGGGGTCTTTGTTCGGCCAAAGTGACCTAGTGACCGGTGCTTTTCTATTGTCGTGTTCTTGTGTGTTTTATCCAAGTGCCATTTCGTTTTATCGTTCGTTTTACCATGTTTGTATGCTTTCATTTTATGTTCCTTTTTATCTAGCTTTGTTCCTTTTATCATTCGTTTTACTATTTTATTGTATCGTTTCATCGGTCTTTATTAATTGTTTTATGTTCCATGTTTGTTTCAATGTTCGTGTTTTAATGTTTTAAGTTCCTTTTGTATTAACATCCATTTTACTGTTTTATTCGTGTTTCTTATCGTTTCATGTTTTACTGTCTTTTATCTTTTAACTTGATTTATAATAAACCTGTATTGCATATACTTAGTTTATTGAACGCCCGACTGTAAAGATGAGACAATCACTAAATGAGAACCACCTCCAATGACGGGTGATAGTTCCTTATTTCAATCAAGGTGGCTACTTGCACAATTGCGTATACGCACACGCCTCTCCTCGGCTTACATCACGCGTACCGACCTTTATATCCTCGCACCCAACACCTACACCACACACACACACACACACACACTACACTTACACTCTTTCGCTCCTTTCCACACAACTTGTCTTCTACACTATCATTCTTCTCCCATATACACTACGTTCCCATACGTTAATTAAATGGGTGGTGGCAGTGACTCCTATTAACATATCTTGCGAGGAATAATTGTATTTAGTTTTGCTACAACTACACCAACGTTTATTTGGCGGCGAGCGGTGGGACGAATCAAGCATAGTAACCACCTTGATTAGTAACGAGACCATGCTTACTGTGTGCAGGTAAACTAGCGCTTAAAACAAAGCTTACGCATACTTTAGTACTTAAACAGTCGTGGTGGTAAGAACAGTTACTCGCTGATATCTCCGTACATGTGTACTACTACATATTACTTTATTTGTGTTTACAAATTGCATCTTTGAAGTTTTGTATAGTTAATTATACTGATCTTTCAATATGGGGAAAAGGAGTAAGAGAGCACTGGAAGACGATGTTATTGCTGGACCATCAAATGCTAGTTCGCCACGGTCAGCCGAGGTATCGCGAGAGGTCATGCCAATGCAGTCGCGGGAGAATTTAGACTTGCCTATGTATCAAGAGTTAAGTCAGCGTTGCCAACAACTTAGCGATCAACTTGCAGCAATGCAGGAACAGTACGCCGCACTAGCGCAGAGCTATGGCGCTCCAAGTAATAGCAGTGGGCATGTTAATAGTACTGCTAGTCCTAACCCATCTCCGGTAGAGTACGTCCTTTATAAAGATGTTGTTCCGCCCTTTAAGGCCGAAACTCCTGCTTCACAGGCATTAAAACGTAATCAGGAGGTCGAATCCTGGCTTAGACATATCGAGAATGCGACGCAACCTCTGACGGATGACGCATACATCAGAGCTGCAAGAAGTTCATGCCGCGGTACCGCAGATTTGATAGTCAACTCTCCCATATTCGACGGAATCGCCTCGTGGGTAGACTTTAAGGAGAAACTTAGAATAAAATTCAGGGGCACATGTTCTTCTACCGATTTCTTTAATCACTTGAGTAATTATAAGTTGGCTGCAGGGCAAGCACCGATCGATTTTTTTGTAATCATAGAATCGGTCGTTTATCAAGGTGTGAGGGATTACCCGCGATCCGTCGGGATGCCGGACGAATTAATCCGCCGCATATTCCTTCAGGGATTGCCTCAGTGGTTAAGGGAAGCTCTAGCCTTGAAGGAAGAAGACCCACTTCAAGTATTGATAGATGCTGCGCAAAGATGCTGGAGTATTAGAATGACTAATGTCAAGTCTACGGGAGATCAGGTCAAGACAAACGGAGAGACCTCACGCACTCGGATATCTCCTATGTATTGCTCATTCCATAAATCCCAGTCCCACGATACGAAAGATTGTAGGGGGAGGCAGATTGCGCCAGAAAGTCGCTCGTTAAAGTGTTACACGTGTAATGAGGCAGGTCATTTTGCACGAAACTGCCCCTTTTCCACAGCCCACGGGACGCGACCATTCCCAGCTTCCCGTGCGGCAAATTCAGCGGGAAATTCAAGTAGCCACACCGCATAAGAATACGGCCAAGATTGCACCTGTTAACGATAAGGTAAAAGTTGGAAGACCGCTTATCTCTCTAAAAGTTAACGGTGTTGTCTGCACTTGTTTTATTGATACGGGATCAGAGATAACTTTGATGAAGAGCCGAATGAAAGATGCATTAAATATCCATTCACTCAGACCATCGACTCGCACACTTCGCGGAGCTTCGGGTCACTCGTTTCGCGCGCACGAGAGCGCAAGTCTATACTTTTGCATCAGCGAAACTGTCAAGTGTCAACACGATGTAAATATAGTCTCGGAAGATGTTCAATTCCCAGGCGACATCCTGTTAGGTATGGACTGGCTTAGAAGGTTTAATTTTAGGATGGTTGCTTTTAACTCTCCACAAACAAGTTATGTCACGCTAAATGGAGTTCGGGTCCGCATGACTTTTAGTGATACACCATCATTGTGTATAAGGATACATTCTAAGCGTCGTATGCATAGTCAGTCAAGGGAAACTGATGGTACCACGCAAGTATTGTGCGCCGAGACGGTAGTTTGTCCACCAGAGACGGGAAAGTTCATTATAGGGGTGGTTCCGAACAGTCTGAAGATGGTTGCTATGGTTACGGGCAGAACTGCTCAGGTACTAATTCCACGTAGCGTAATACATGTGTCAGGAGGTAAAGTGTCCATTTGGATAGTAAATGATCACAAGTATCCTGTAATCTTAAAACAAGGAGCAAATATTGCTTGTATTGAAGGTGTGGACAACGTTTTTGAATATTCAAGAAATGAATCTGATTCGGGATTACATGAGAGTAGTGATTTTTGTAATCTTGATTTAAATAATTTTAGTAATTTTAATGATTTTAATGATTGTCCTGATGCTGATGTTCATTGTAATGGAAATGAGCATTTTCGTTCAGATTGTTTTTGTGTTGGTAATGTTTCTGAATGTCCTGGTGATGGTTTTGATAGTAGTATAGGGTTTGCACATTCTAATTGTTCGCATTTTTCAGAATTTGAGAACTTCACAGATGATTTTGATGAGTATTATGGCACAACTGATTTTGGTTATGAGGATGGCGACTTTGAACTCTTTCCTACTGTAAGTATGGAGGTCTTGCCCATTTCTACTCCTACGGGTGAGTCCTTCATCTCCAAAGCTAAACTTGACCATCTTGGATCGCATAGACGTAGTCAATTAATGGCAGTGTTGCAGCGCCATGCTATCTTGTTTGATGAATCTGCACCTTTAGGGAAGGTACCTAATATCAGACATAATATTCCCACAGCCGATTCAGATCCTATACGTACTCGCCAGTGGAGGTTGCCAGAGAGTGCGCGTGCCATCATTAGGGAGGAGTGCGATCAGATGCTGAGGGAAGGTGTGATTGCACCGTCAACATCTCCGTGGTTGTCACCAGTGGTACTCGTTAGGAAAAAGGATGGAGGTATTCGTTTCTGTGTGGACTACAGAGGGCTGAACAGAGTCACCACTGCAGATACGTACCCCATGCCCAGGTTGGACCAAATGATAGACGAGTTGTCAGGTACACAGTGGTTTTCAGCACTTGATGCGAAGTCTGCTTATTGGACGATTGAGGTGGAGCCAAAGGATAGGAACAAGACTGCATTCAGTGATGGATTTAGGTTGCTACACTTTAATCGTATGCCTTTTGGCTTGGCAACAGCTCCAAGTACATTTCAGCGAGCAATCAATGCAGTCCTTAGCCCAGTCTTAGGAAAACATGCTTTAGCGTATCTAGACGACGTTGTCGTTTACTCAAAATCGTTTGAAGAACATTTGTCTCATCTTGATGGGGTTCTTGGCCTCTTAGCACAAGCAGGGTTCAGGCTTAACGTAACGAAATGCCAACTTGCCGTAAATTCTTTTAAGTTCTTAGGGTTTCTTATCACCCCACAGGGTATATCACCTGATCCCGAGAAGGTGGAAGCCATCTCGAGGATGCAGCCTCCGCGGACGACAAGACAAGTCCGTCAGTTCTTGGGTGCCACCGGCTTCTTCCGTAAGCATGTAGATAATTATGCTACATTGGCGGCCCCATTAACTAGACTTTTGCGGAAGAATGAGAAATTCGCATGGGGGAAGTGAACAACAAAAGGCTTTCGAGGACATGAAACTTAGGTTGATTACAGCACCTGTCTTACGAAAACCAGATTTTGACAGGCCGTTCGAGCTTCATTCTGATGCTTCAGGTGTGGCAATTGGATCTTGTTTGATGCAAAGGAATGAGAAGGGCATTCCTCAAGCTGTGGCTTACTACTCACGGAAATTAAGGGATTCAGAACGTAATTACCCAGTCATAGATTTAGAAGCACTTTCTGTGGTAGAATCGGTACGTCATTATAATGCTTACTTGTATGGTCGACATTTTTCTATTTATACGGACCATAGACCTTTGGTTTACGTTTTCAAACAACCGACAAAGTCTGTTAGGATGACAAGATGGAGCCACGAACTCTCGTCTTATAATTATGATATAAGTACAAGCCAGGGCTTCACATCACCTTCCAAATCTCCTCAGTCGTAAAGTAGATTGTATTGACACCGGCCTTGATTCGCAGCAGGTAGCAGAGGCACAGCAGAATGATCCGCTGTGGAACGATATTATCTTGTACCTCGGGGAACGAAGGGCTCTTAGGAGGAGGATTCCACTTCCACTTGACGAGTTCGAGCTTAAGGATAGGCTTTTGTATCATCACCGTATCTTACCAGAAAGGGTCATACAGCAACTTGTCATTCCTCGGTCTTTGAGAAGGAAGGTACTCGAGCTCGTACATTGCGACAAGTCTGCCGCTCATCCGGGCATATTTAGAACTTACTGTAGATTAAGAGAGATGTATTATTTCCCACAAATGTTAGCAGAGGTTCGTCAGTTTGTTCAGTCCTGTATTCAGTGTCAAAGGAGGAAAGGACTTGCTTCTAGGCAGGCTCCCCTTGCATCCATGCCGGAAGTAACCCAGCCATTCGAAAGAGTCTCGGCTGATCTTGTCGAGATGGTGACTTCAGCCAGAGGGCATCGGTATGTCTTGGTCGTCATAGATCACTTTACCCGCTACCTACAACTTGTACCACTGATTAACAAAGATGCAGGTTCCGTTGCAGACGCTTTCATTGGACATTTCTTTACTTTGTTTGGTCCGCCTCGGACGTTGCTAACTGATAATGGAAGCGAATTTACCAATAGGCTATTCAGACAGGTATGCCAGATCTTGGAGATTAAGACGCTGTATACCACATGTTATCACCCGCAGGCAAACGGAATTGTAGAAACAGTCAACAGAGTCCTGAAGGACTCCTTGGCAACACTAGTGGGTCAGCATCCCCAAGATTGGGACAGGATGCTTCCGTACGTGCGTCTCGCGTTGAACACGTCCGTGCATAGAAGCGTTAATCAGACGCCTCTGTATCTTCTCACAGGGAGAGACGGTTATTTTCCCTGCCAACTTAACCAATTATCAGGAAGCAGACGAAGATGCTGCCAGGATGTTACGAGAGGGACTCGGTGAAGCTCGCGATGCTGCAATACAAAGTATGAGGAACGCCAAGGAAAGGTGGACTCGTGATTATGATAAGAAAGTCCGGTCAAGATTTCGCCCACAGGTGGGAGAACTTGTGTTAGTCAGGATCATCCGCCCGATTCGGCCACGTCGTGTAGCAGCACTGGCGCCAAGGTGGAGTGGGCCGGTAAGAGTCATAAAGCAGATCGGGCCAGTTAATTACGTTGTCCAGGACCCCTATACGCCGCATCAAGAACTAAAGTGCCACTTGAACCAGTTACGAAGATACGTGCCACGGGAAGAATCCAGTGATGCAGAACCACAGCAGAGGACCGAAGAGGAGGAAGACGACCCCGATTAACTGACAGATGATGGAAATTATCGCCTTCAGTTCGAGGACAGAGAAGATTTGGCAGACCCCAAAGTCCCAGGCCCGAGTTCGATATATGACAGACGAGACGAGGAAGAGGAGGTATAAGCACTCCAGGCACAGGTTGTAAGTCGTACCAGTATAAATGGGGAGTCAGTCGTTGGTCGTAAGCACCATAAGGTCACGTCGCTTTGCCGTAGAAATACCAGCAAATTGATTTTACGTAAAACCTATATTAATTTACCCTCTCTTGTTGCAGTCAAAGTCCTGGAAAGTGCTTCGTCGCAGAAAGTGTCCACGAACAGTTACCTCAGTATTGCAGATACATTGGCAGCAGTAAATGATAAGCAACTCTTAGCACGTCAACCAGGGATTGCCGCGCTTGTAGGGGGAGGAGTTGTAGTGATCGACCTCGCAAAACTCGCATCGTTCACTCCAGGAGGTATAGACCACATTCGATATATCTTCTCACCTCCACCTCTCCCACAGGCCTGGAAAAGCAACTGTCATCGAAATAAAGACCTCGAGGTGGCAACACTTGTAGGAGCCGCGGCGTGGCGAAGTTTTGCCCTCCCCACACGTGGACATTTATCAGGGGGGACTATTTTCTTATAAAAGCATCCATTGCATATCGGAACAAAGATGCAGGACCTGGACTTCGGTCGCTGGCACTTCGCCGAAGCTCAGGGCAAGAACCGTTTATCCCGCGAAGGAGGAGGATGCCCGCACGCGGTGTTGCCACAAACGGCAACCGTTTTGCATATTTGTATTTTGTTTTATTTAATAAATATATGCATTTGTACTTGGCACCAGTCACTCCTAAACAATGTCACTGGGTCGAATCCTTTTTATTTCTTGTATTTTAAGTATTTATTATATAAGTTGTCTTTTAAGTTTCCACGATTTTATTCATTTTCCGATGGTTCTTTTAATAAGTTCATTTATTTATTTTATTTTACATCAGTAACTTTTAAGTACTTTTATTATATAAATATTATGATTTTATATTTTAGTCATTATTTTAACTTAGTTTTAATGATTAATTCCAAAAAAGAACCACTCTTAACAAAAGTCTCCCGCGTAAGAGCTAACGTGGGAGGCCTAAAACAGAGCCGGGGGATTTTGCTACTGGCCTGCTAGCTGACAGCCTGAGGAACCCCGGAACGGGCTTCCCCTGTTCAGATAAGTGGTCGTGGGGGTATCTTATTCAATATAGGTAGCAAGAGACAATTTGCGGGGTCTTTGTTCGGCCAAAGTGACC
>NC_051399.1:25771976-25777547 GCF_015228065.2 Penaeus monodon
ATATATATATATGTGTGTGTGTGTGTGTGTGTGTGTGTGTGTGTGTGTGTGTGTGTGTGTGTGTGTGTGTGTGTATTTTTGTATGTGTGTGTGTAGTGTGTGTGTGTGTGTGTGTGTTGTGTGTGCGTGTGTTTGTGTGTGTGTTTGTGATATGCATATATATATATATATATATATATATATATATATATATATATATATATATATATATATATATATTATATATATATATATATATATATATATGTATATATATGTATATGTGCATATACATAATATATATATATATATATATATATATATATATATATATATATATATATTATATATGCATATATATTATAATTATATATATATATATGAAAAAAGATAGAGAGAGATAGGCAGAAAAACAACACTCCCTTTGACGTTCACCAATAAACTGCCAGAACCGTGGTTGATGAGGAAAAAAAATACAAATTAGCTAATGAGTGGCTTATACTCCTCGTACCCCTCTTGCTATAAGACTGTCTGTCTGTCTCTGTCTCTCGGTCTGTATATGTCTCTCGGTCTCTCTCTCTCTCTCTCTCTCTCTCTCTCTCTCTCTCTCTCTCTCTCTCTCTCTCTCTCTCTCTCTCTCTCTCTCTCTCTCTGTAACCCAACTTTATATAAATAATGTAACTGAAATATGGATTTTGATGCTATTCTGTTGTTATATTCTACATAACTTATATAATCGTATATATTGCCACATGCATATATTCCAAAGCATATACATATATATATATATATATATATATATATATATATATATATATATATATATATATATATATATATATATATACGTATATATATATATATATATATATATATATATATATATATATATATATAAATATATATATATATATATATATATATATATATATATATATATATATATATATGCATGCATGTAAGCATGTCCTGCTTATCCATCTCTCCCTGCCACACGAGACAAACCAGTGTTGTGTTGTGTTTCCCCTTCCACAAAGGTTATGTATTGCTGCAACACTTCCTTCTTCATTACCATCACTCTCCACAACAAACTGCTTCAAGTTACCAGGAAGTCTGCTACTCAACGCTGTTCCAAGATTGCACTCAGGTCATTTTTAAAATCTCTCTCTCTCTCTCTGTCTTTCTCTCTCTCTCTCTCTCTCTCTCTCTCTCTCTCTCTCTCTCTCTCTCTCTCTCTCTCTCTCTCTCTCGCTCTCACTCTCATGTGTGCGTGTGTGTGTGAGAGAGAGAGAGTAGGTGAAAGAAAAAAAGAAAGAGAGAGAATAGGAGAAAGGAGAACGGATGGTGGGTTAGGGAAGGTGGAGCAGAGAGAGAGAGAGAATTTAATGGCGGATGAGGCAGAGAGAACGAGAGAGATAGAAGGAATGAGAGAGAGAGACGAGAAGAGAAAACAACAGGCGAGGCTATTCTCTAACCCTCCGAGCCTTCGCGTCAAAACGCTCGGCCAGCAGTTCAAATCCTCACAAGTCCGAAATATTAAAAAGAGAAAAGAACTTAAAAACCCGAAGACATCAAAATGACGAAGAATCAAATAACAGAAGAATAAAGACTTTTTAAATGTCATTTCGCATTCCGTTACATTCCACCGAAAAGCATTGAAATGTTCAAGCGCACATTTACATACAATTTTCTTTTTTTTTGTCCGAACGGAACAAATGAGAGGTTTTAATTACTAAACGAGAAAATTCCCTCAGCGGGATATTCAAGCTCGTCGAATGCTCATCAGCGGAGGTAAAGATGGCCGGTTTTAACTCCCCTTCTTTGTATTTTAAAGGTATACCCTTTATTCCTGTGTGGCTGTGGTGAAAACGTGGGGAAAAAAAGGCATCAGGCTCAGCATCGGTTCAGCCTCAGTATCCGCTTTTGAAACGCATGTACCTGTGTGAATAATTTTACATGGATTGTGTTGCTGAATGATGCTTCTCATAGAACACTCGGGCACGCGGATGTACATGCAACATACGCGCGCATAACATATAAGCATTTTCAGTTTGGTACAGTGTAATAATAAAATAACAGCAAAATAATAAAGTAGAATAAGTAACAACAATTGTAAGATTATGCAACAAATATAGAAGATAAAGCAAAACTTGAGAAGAAAAAATCGTTGCGTAGATTCTAACTGAAGTTCCACTCCTTTTACCTCTCCTGTGTCGGTTCATTACACACCGAGCATTCGATATCACTGTTAAAAATATCACATAGATGGATATTACCGTAACAGGCAGCGCAAGTGAACCACGAACCAGTCAGCTGTTCCAGAAGGCAAAGGTATTGGTTCTCGGCGAACCAGAAAAACAGCGGATGATTTTTTTTTTTTTTTTTTTTTTTTTTTTTTTTTTTTTTTTTTTTTTTTTTTGGCGAACCAGCCCACATGGATAGAGTTTCGGCTATCGGCATTATCTCCATTTCAATTATCTAGGTGGACTCTGATGTTCAAAGGCCGACCACCAAAAAAAGAGCATAGCCCTGGATTGTTTGCTTTTTTTCTCCTGTAGCTTGAAAAATGAATAAAAAAAAAAGTTTTGTGGATTAGTGTTCACAAAACTCCGATGTTCAATAAAGAGATTCTCGTATTTTTTCCACTGGTGTAACTGTCATTACTAATTTTGTGATCATTTGGTCATGACTGGTTATCACGATTATAAATATCTTTATTAGTAAAGAAATTAAACAGTTCTAAAGCAAATGCAGAAATGTGTGTATGAGAACGATATAATTGACAAAAAGAAAGAAAGAAAATATAAGAATAACATGTTATGTATATCCTATTTAGCATACATCCCCCATTCTCACCTCCCCCCCCTTTCCCCGTTTATGTTCCCCCCAATGTCTACGGTTCCTTTCTTTTACCTCCCCTCCCCTATTTACCCTTTCCTCCCCACTTACCCTCCTCCCCCTTTCGCAATATACAAACACGTATGTGCATCTTCGTACAAATTATACAGCCGCCTACCACGTTACACATATAAGTTTATCTCTGCATAACACATAACACATAGCACATAAACACCCCAACCTTCTACCCCCCCCCCCCTCCCCATCCCCTCACGTCTCATTATACTCGTGCATCAACATGTTATTCATATATCCTGCACTTCTCCCCTCCCCTCCCCTCCTATATCCATTCCACCCCCCTCCCCCCACTTTACACATCTCAACGGGGCATATGCACTCCCCCCCCCCACCCCCCTGTTCATCTTGCAGTGTCCCTAATTCCTTCATACTTTTTTCCTCTCTCTTTGTCTGGTTGCGTGTTTTTTCTGTCTGTCTCTCTTTCTGCCTCTGTCTCTCACTGTCTCTGTCTGTCTGTCTGTCTGTCTCTGTCTCTCTCTGTCTCTCTCTCTCTCTCTCTCTCTCTCTCTCTCTCTCTCTCTCTCTCTCTCTTTCTCTCTCTCTCTCTCTCTCTCTCTCTCTCTCTCTCTCTCCTTTTCTCTCTCTCTTTATCTCTCTCTCTCTCTCTCTCTCTCTCTCTCTCTCCCAGAGTGGTTAGATGTCTTCAATGGCACGCCCTCCAACTAACAGGGATGACCACTAGGGCGGCGTGCCCATGGCATCGCCGCCGTACTGACCTAAGCCCACATTGCTCATGATCTCGGACTCCTACCTTGACCCGCTCAATGACTCTACTAATGGCGGCCTTCTATCGGGGGCCACCCGCCATGGCCCACCTTCTGGGGCTTCGCTGCCCGGGTCCCTTCTGCACAAGCAGGCCATTCCAACCTCGGTCCACGCTAAGCTACAGAAAAACTATATCAACAATAAAGCCTGCAAGCAGACCGTGCTTTTCTGACTCTCTCTCTCTCTCTCTCTCTCTCTCTCTCTCTCTCTCTCTCTCTCTCTCTCTCTCTCTCTCTCTCTTTCTTTCTCTATCCCTTTCCTTCTCCCTCTTCTTCTGCTTGTTCCTCCCACTCCTTCTCCGTTTTCCTCCTCCTTTCTGACTCTCCTTATCCTTCTTCCTCCCCCTTTCTCCTTCTTCCTCTTCCTTTCTCCTTCTCCCCTCCCTTTCTCCTTCTCCCTCTCCCTTTCTCCTTCTCCCTCTCCCTTTCTCCTTCTCCCTTTCCCTTTCTCATTCTCCCTCTACCTTTCTCCTTCTTCCTCTCCCTTTCTCCTTCTCCCTCTACCTTTCTACTTCTCCCTATCCCCTTCTCCCTTTCACCCCACCCTTTCTCCTTCTCCCTTTCCCTTTCTCCTTCTCCCTCTACCTTTCTCCTTCTCCCTCTCCCTTTCTCCTTCTCCCTCTCCCTTTCTCCTTCTCCCTCTCCCTTTCTCCTTCTCCCTCTCCTTTTCTCTTCCTCCCACTCCCTTGCTCATTCTCCCTCTCCCTTTCTCATTCTCCCTCTCCCTTTCTCTCTCTCCCTCTCCCTTCTCTCCCTCTCCCTCTCTCCTCCCCCATCCCCCTATGACTCACCCACCGGCAGGCGTTTCAAGCCAGACACGCGCGCGTTCGTAGCGGCGTCAGTTAGTAGAGTCAAAAGGGGGAGGAGGACAGGAGTTAATACACGGGGGGGGGGGGGGGGTAAAAAAGAAGAAGATAAAAAAATGATGGAAGAGTGACAGGGAGTGACGAAGATTAAGTGTGGAGGAGACGCGGAGGACGAGGAAGAGCGAGGGAGTGAGGGGGATAGGGTGAGGGGGAGTGGGGAGGGATAGGAAGAGGAGGAGGAAGGGGGGTGAGAATGAGGGGGAGAGGGAGGAATAGGAAAAGGAGGGGGATAGGGGGTGATGAGGGATAGGAAAATGAGGAGGAGGAGGGAGAGAGAGAAGGAAGAGGTGAAGAACAGAGATAGGAAAATGAAAAGATGGGAATGGGAAAAGCGGGAAAGAAAGGGATTAGATAAATGAGAATTATAAGAAGGAAAAGGGGAAATAGGAGAATAGGTGAGAGAGAAAGGGATGGGGTGAGAGGGAGTGAAAAGAAATGGAGGAAGAGTGAAAGAAAGAAAAGAAGAAAGAGGGGGGGGCGGTGAGGAGAAAGACGACAAGAAAAGTAGGAAGATTGGGAGAAGGGAATATGAGGAGGAGACAGGAGGAAGCCAAATAGCAGAGCGAAGGAATAGGAAGCGAAAGAAGAGAGCGAAAGAGGAGAAAAAGAAGGAAGACGCGATGGAAAAGGGGGGACGAATGATAGAGAGAGAAAAGGAGAAACAAAGAGAAAAAGCAGGGAAGAACAAGGAGAGGGCGCCGGACCCCAAGCCGAGAAGCGAGAAAGACGCAAGGCCGTGACGGAAGATGATGAGGTTCAGTCGGGACACGCCCGGGCCCTGTGGAGGAGGGGGGGGGGGGGGAGGGGGGAAGAAAGAGGAGGGAGGGGGGAGGAGGAGGAGCTGGCAGGAGAGGGGAAGGTGGAGGGGGAGGAGGGGGAGGTGGGAAGAAAGAGGAGGGAGGGGGGAGGAGGAGAAGCTGCAAGGGAAGGTGGAGGGGAGGAGGGGGAGGTGGGAGAAAGAGGAGGGAGGGGGGGGAGGAGAGCGAGGAGAGGGGGAGGGAGGGGGGGAGGGGAGAGCGCTGGGAAG
This sequence comes from Penaeus monodon, assembly GCF_015228065.2. NCBI lineage: Eukaryota > Metazoa > Arthropoda > Malacostraca > Decapoda > Penaeidae > Penaeus > Penaeus monodon. The sequence goes on from NC_051399.1 coordinate 25,777,529, forward strand.
AAAGAGGGGGAGGAGGAGG
>NC_051399.1:25777647-25780147 GCF_015228065.2 Penaeus monodon
CGGGCTTGGAGCGCGCCTCCAGGGTCCCGGCCCCGAAGGCTTTGGTCGGTGGGTATGGGGGGAGGGTACTACACTAAGTATATGCATATATGTGTATGGTATTATTTGTGTGTGTGTTGGTGTGGTGTATGTGTGTTGTGTGTGTGTGTGTGGTGTGTGTGTGTACAAATACATATAATTATATACTTATACACGCACAAAACATACACACAAACACACACACAACACAAGTCAGAACACAGTTCCAGAAACATATTATACCTCTTTTGTTAGCTTGTTTTTTTTTTCAATTTAAGAATGCAAAGCTCTAAGATGATTGTTAATTTGCCTATGCAAAATCGTATGAAGTCAGTATTGCGAATCCATTTTTAGCTTGTAATTTGCTCAATATTCGGTTTACCGAGAAAGGAAGTATCGAAAGATGCTTACGAGCAGAGTTATCAAGATAATATTTGGATTTGTGACAAGGAAGAATCAGGCACGGTATTGTGTCCCAATCTTACTAGGAATATCATATATATATATATATATATATATATTATATATATATATTATATATATATATAAAATATATATATATATTTTATATATATATATATATATGTAATATATATATATATGTATATATATGTATATATATATATTATATTTTGTATATATATATATATATATATATATGTATATATATATATATATATATATATATGTATATTATATATATATATATATATATGTATATATATATATATATATATATAGTATATATATTGTAATTTATGTATAATAAAATTGATATTATTGTTTATATTGTATATATATGTATATATATGAAAATTTTTATTTTATATATTATTATAATATTAAAATTTATTGTTTTATATGATATATATATGTATATTATATTTATTATATGTATAAAATTAGTATTATATATTTTAAAATTAAGTATTATTTGTATATATTTGTAATTATATGTAATAATTTGTATTAATATGTATTTTAAATTTGTATAATATATGTTTTATATGTAAAATATAGAAAGTATATATTAATATGATATTATATATAATGTATATTATATGATATATATATGTATTAAAATTTGTAATATTATTTAATATATATGTAATATTATGTAAAATTATATGTTATATATGGGTATATATATATGTAAAAATAAAATTATATTTATTATTTTATATATGTATATTTTGTAAAATTATTTAGTTAGTATATGTAATGTAATGTATATGTATTGTAATTTTGTATATTGGATATATGTTTATGTATAATGTATTTTATAAATTAAATAAAATTTTATAAAATTATACATATGATATATATATATATATATATTATTAATATCCATATATATATATATATTATAATCCTATAAGTATACCTAGTAAGTTGGGGCACAATCCCGTGTCGATTTTCCCTTCCAAAAAATGTTTAAAAACATATAGGAATATATAAATAAATATATTATATTATTATATTAATATATATATATATATATATATAGAATATATATATATATATTTTAATATATATTATATATTCGTATATTATATTTATTATATATATATATTATATTTATGTTGTATGTGTGTGTGGAGTGTGTGCGGTGTGTGTGTGTGTGGGGTTTGGATATATATTGTGGTGTGGTTTTCTGAGTGCATTTGTATTGTAGTAAAAATTTATAAAATATTTTAAATTATATATTATATTAATATTATTAGATAGATGATAGATAGAGATAATAGATAGATAGAAGATAGATAGAAAATTTAGATGAAGATGATGATAGAAGATAGAAGTAGATAGATAGTAGATAGATAGATAGATAGATAATAGTAGATGATAGGAGATAGGTAATAGTATAAACTAATGAATATATTTTAATATAAAATTAATTTTATATAATATATTATTATAATATAATATATAATATATATATATAATTTATTATTACGATATATATACAAAATATTATATGTATATATATATATAATATAATATATATAAAATATTTATTTTTATTGATTTTTATTATATTATATATTAATATATATTATATTATATATATATATATATATATATTTGTGTGTGTGTATGATATGTGGTGTGTGTGTATAATATATATTTAATACCACACCCCCAACATATGTACACACCCCAAAAATATATATATATATATAATATATATATAATATATTATATTAATAATATATATAATATATTAAAACATATATATTTTTAAATAATTTTAAAATTTTATATATAATATACATATTATTATTTGTATATAATCTGTAAATATAAACTTTCATATATATATATATATATATAATATTTTATATATTTTATATTATAATATAAAATTTTCATTATATATAATATTCATATATGTTTATATCATCTACCTTCACCTATCATCTACTATCTATCTATCTATCTATCTATCTATCTATCTACATCTATCTATCTATCTATCTAT
>NC_051399.1:25781301-25786054 GCF_015228065.2 Penaeus monodon
TCCCCTTTTCTTTTTTTTTTCTCCCTTTTCTTCCTCCCCCCTCCCTTTCTCCCCCCACTCCCCCCTTTTCGTTTTTTCTTTCCCTTCTGCCTTTTTGGTCATTTCCTCTCTCCTCCCTCCCCTCTCCTCCCCCCCCCCTCTCTCCTCCCATCCCCTTTTCCTCTCTCTCTCTCCTCCCCTCCTCTTTCTCTTCTCTCTTCTCTCTTTCTCTCTCTTCCTTTTTTCCCTCTCTCGCCTCTCTCTCTCTCTCTCTTCTCTCCCCTTCCTCTCTTTTTTCTTCTCCCTTTTTTCCTCTTCTTCTCCTTCCTACTCTCCCTTCTCTCTCCTCTCTCTCTCTCTCTCTCTCTCCTCTCGCTCATCTCTCTTCCTCTTCTCTCTCTCCTCTCGCATCATTTCACTTACATTCACATCACTCACTCTCTTTCTCTTAAAGGGTTACATAACATTTTTTAAGGATAAAGGACCTATATTTATTTGATGGATAATCGGGAAAACTCAAAATGGTTTAATTCACTGCCAGGATGGAATGTGGGACCATCACGTCCTTGGGAAACGGTGCTGGAAGCGAAGTCCGTCCTGGAGGCGAGGCTGAGGAGACGGGGAGAAATCCTCACAATGCACGACCTTGGTTGAATCTGAGGCTGGAGTTCCAAATAGCCCTTTCCAGTAGCAGCACTAACATCCACTAGCTTTCCTCCTTGCTTCAACAGCAGAGCCAGTAGCTCCGAATAGCTCCGTGTCTTTCAACAACAGAAGTGATGACAGTAAGAAATCTTTTTTTTTCAGTCCTACCACAGATACAGTAGCCCCAAGTAGCCCTATTTCATTCCATCTTCTTCCATTGGGCAGTAGGAGTCCCCTTCCCACCAACAGCAGAAGTAGTTGCCTCGAGCAGCCCTTTTCCCGTTGATAGTAGAAGCAAAAGCCCTGAGCTGCCCCCCTTTTTTTCAAAAGCAGAAGTAATAGTCTTGAGAAGCCCCATTTTTTGACAGCACAAGCAGTAGCCCCGAGTAGTTTTTCCTTCCCTTTAAGAGCCTAACCAGCATCCCCGAGTAGCCCCGACTAGCCCGCGTAGCCCCAGCCTCCCGAGGCGCGGGCGGCGTAGGCGAGTCACGCGCGACGGCCCGGCAGCGCCTCGGGGCGGGATCTACGAGACGGCCGCAATTACTTTGTTGATTTGTTTCTTCTGGCAGCTGAATATTTAACCCCTTTGCGCCAGAGGGGAGGGGGCAAAGGGGAGAGGGGGCTACGTGCCCTCTTCAACCCCCCCCCCCCTGCCCTCGACGTCACTGGCTGCCCCGCTTGGTTTATCGCGGTTAATATTGTTGCTCTTTTGTTTCTTGTCTCTCGTGGGATGCGGGGCGCGTGCGGCGGCGAAACGGGGGTTGGGCGCCCGTGGTTGCGTGGGCTGATGACGTATGTATACAATATATATATCTATATATATATATATATATATATATATATTATATATATATATATATTCTTATTATCTATAATATATGCTGGTGTGTGGTGGTGTGCGTGGTGTGTGTTGTGTGTGGTGTGTGTGTGTGTGTGTGTGTATGTATACATTATTTCTATATGTATATATATATATATATATTATATATTATATATATATTATATATATATATATATCTATCTATATATATATATATATATATATTATATATATTCTATATTATATATATATTATTAATATATATATATATTATATATATATAATATTGCTGTGTATATTATACGTTTGTGTGTATGTATATATCTATACTATATATATATATATATATATATATATATATATATATATCACATATTATATTATTATGTTATATTTATATATAATATATATTATAATATATATTATATTATATAATACATGTATACACACACACACACAAACACCGCACACACACCACCACACATCACACACATATATTATATATATATATATATATATATATATATATATAATAAATTATATTTTATGATTTTTTTTTATTTTTTTTTTAATGATGTGTCTGCGTCTATACTTTCGATACACACACACCACCACACACCCACACACACATAATACATAATGGGCAAGCCAGCCCAGAATCAGTGCTTGTCCCAAACCCGGATAAATAGAGATAATGATTACCAAGTAAAAGGCACTCTCCGTGGAAAGGAACTGGGACCCTACCAGTACTCACTCCAAGATCATCACATGAAACTACAATTAAGTATCATGCTGTGACCACGGCGGCTCAAACATGACCTACCGTTAAAAAAAAAAAAAAAAAAAAAAAAAAAAAAAAAAAAAAAATATATATATATATTATATATATATATATATATATATATATATATATATATATATATATATATATATATATCTATATCTTTATTATAATCTATATATATATATATATATACATATATATATATATATATATATATATACTATATATATATAATCTATATATATATTATATATATTTCTATATATAATATTTATCTATACTTTATATATATATTCGTGCACCCCAATCACACCACACACCCCTACCACACCACTCCACACATCCTATATATATATATATATATATATTATTATATTATATATATATACTATCTATATATATCTATCATATACTATTATATTATTATATGTATTATATATATCTATCTATATATATATAATTATATATATATATATATATATCATAATATCTCAATTTTTGTGTTGTGTGTGTTGTGTGTGTGTGTGTTGTGTGTTTTATATATATATATCTATTATATATTACATACATATATACTATATTATATATATCTATATATATATTATATATCTATATATATATATAATTAATCATATATATATTACATATTTGGAAATATATATAAATATTCATATATATATATTATATATATTACTATATATATATTATATATCTAATATATATAATATATCAAATATGTATATCATGAGCACTTCTGTCCCTCAAAGACACATGCTTTCCCGCCTAAAAGGTCGGCTCGAGAAACAACCTCTCCATCGATGATGAGTCCAATTCTTGCTAGCACCTAGAACCAGAGAAATAAGGTCCTGGTTTAGAACTCCAGGAGCAACTGGTCTGTTGTGTGTTCTATTTCTCTTTTCGTGGTAGTGCTGTCCACATGGCTCAGACTACAAAGATCTTTTGCACACGTCCTGGAATCTGAGTCTTGGTCTTCCTACCGGACTCTTCCCAACTGCCAGCTCTCTGTAGAGAAATGCTTCTGGGGTCCCTTCGTCATCCATTCTCCTAACATGTCCCAGCCAGTGAAGACGGCGTTGGAGAAGCATGGAGTGTACACTGATGAGTTTGGTGTGTGCTAGAAATTCACTGTCGGGTGTTCTGTCTTTCCAATGAATGTTTAGAATACGTTTCATGACCGTTGTGTTCATGGTCAGTTTTGAGTTATTCCAGACTCTCTCTTTTAATCTGCCCGTCATGGTAGCAGCTTTGCCTATTCTGATGTTATTTTCAATATCTAGAGAGAAATTGTCAGTCACTGTTGAGCCTAAATAGGTGAACCGATGTACTGTTTCAAGTTCATGGTCATCAGTGGTGATCCTTGGGGGTGTTTTGCATCCTTGTCCCAATACTTGGGTTTTCTTAAGACTGATTGTGAGTCCAAACTACTTGCAAGTATTTGAGATTTATTGGTGAGGCTTTGCAGCTCTGACTCACTGTGGCAGCAAGCACACCTCATCAGTAAACAGCAATTCTCTTATGAAGACTTTCTTAATCTTGGTTTTTGACTGGAGTCGGTTTAGGTCTAAGAGGTTGCCATATTATTACGGTTGCAGGTAAATACCTTCATAATTCACTGGGAAAGCAACTTTCAGCAGCATGGAGAAGAAAATTCCAAAGAGACTTGGTACCAAAACACACACTTGTTTAATTCCGCTTTTTATCTCAAAGGGGCTAGAGATATCTCCACTGAACTCTGCCACACTTTCCATTCCATCATGAAAGGATCTTACAACTGCCAGCAATTTAAGAAGGCATTCAATCTTTTTAAGGAGCTTGAAGTGGCCATCCCTGCTAACGAGATCAAAGGCTTTAGTTTAGTCAGGTCTATGAAAGTAAGGAAGAAGGGCTTCTGTTGTTCCCTCACTTCCACTGAAGTTGTCTCAAGGAGAACACCATGTCAATAGTTAACCTATTTGGCCTAAAACCACGCTGGGATTCGGGTAGACATGTCTTGCTAAGGACTGTAGCCTCTTTAGACACACGTTGGCAAAGGGTTTGCCTGCAATGCTGAGAAGTGAGATGCCCTGATAACTGTTGCAGTCACTCCAGTCACCTTTCTTCTTGTATAGGGTGACTATTTTTCCATTTTTCATGTCTTTAGGGATGGTGCCTCCCCTCTAGCATACACTAAAGAGATGATGTAATTTCTTGATCTGCAGCTTTGTTCGCTAGGCTATCATTGACACTGCTTAGCTCACCAATAGTAGGCTCAAAGTCAAGGTTGGTCATTATTGGTAGATCATCAATGGCTTCCAGGGCTGCTTCCAAGATAATGTTCTCTCTCGAGTAAAGCTTTAAATAGTGCTCAACCCATCTTTCCATTTGTTTCTGGCGATCCTTAATGATGACACCATCTACACTCTTTTGAGGGGCCATCTTCTTCACGGTAGGCCCAGTGGCCTTCTTGATACCATCATACATGCCTCCAGCATTGCCTCAGGAGGAAGCTTCACAGTGTCACTGGA
>NC_051399.1:25801154-25803654 GCF_015228065.2 Penaeus monodon
ACGATTTGTGTTTGTATTTTAAGGTTTGTTTTAATGCTAGTCGTTTTACGAATTATGAATGTGGGTGACATGAATACATGGTTGTGGGGTCTTATTAGAAGTCCCAATTCCGATCATAGCATTTATCATTGTTTACTGACTTTACACATATCCATGCAAGAGAATGATAGGAAATCGTGTTTTATTTCCACAGGTGATTTGGATGCTGGCTGAATTCTGTCCCTAACTGACCGACGTGCTATTCCCGCCTTAGATTTCTCAGATGTAGTTGGCCGTAAGCTGTTAGTTCGCGGGGCAGCTCACAGGAGTGGTAATCTTTTGGATCTTTTATTAACTGATGTGAGACGAATAGTTTATGAGGAGTTCTTCCAACCCGTAGTCTAGCTTGTATGTTCCAGTTGGAATTTTCAATACCAGATTTTACCCTAACTAGACCACTCTAATTAACTGGGAAGGTGTTTACCATGCTTTTAATAGCATTGTTTGACGAAATATTTATAATGCTCCTGGTAATACTATGAACTTACTATTGTTGGACATCATTACGCGGTTTTGTACCAGCAAAACTTAAATTTCGTTCACATGATAAAGCATAGTTTAATGAACAATGTTACCAGGCTTATAGGAACAAGAATGCTAGGTACAATCTCTTGTCTGCTAAACGCACTCGTCCTTGTTGGGATAATTACGTTACCAAGCGACATATAGCGACTGATTTATGGAGGTTAAATCCGAATATAATGCGCATTTGACAGAAGTTCTCTCAGACGCGTCGAAGCCTCATAAATGGTGGTCAGTTGTTAAAGCATCTATTTGGTGTTGATTCCTCCATTCCTCCTTTAATCAAGCACACCCTAATGTTTCCTTTGATTTTAAAGACCAATTGGTCAATTAGCTCCTAAATTAGCTGTGGAATTACATCTTTTTAGTTCCAAGGTCATGTTCAGTGCTGACGCTTTGGTATTGTTACCCCTATTCCCAAGACTCCACTTATATCATTTTATCTAAGGTTTTTAATCGTTTACTAGTCGAACGTCTTTCTGTACATATGAGACTGTTTCTTCCAGAGACTCAATTTGGTTTTAGAAAGGGACTCGGTTGTAATAATGTATTGCTCATGTTGGTGCAAGAACTGTAGTCTGCTTTAGATAGGGGTCATGAGTCAAGGCTTCGCCCAGGAGTTTAGTATAGATTTTTTAATTTCTAATCACATTACTATATACTAGGTTACAGTCTGTTGGTGTTGGTGGTAAAGTTTTATGTCTTTTAACTGAATTTTTTAAACTGGTAGAAAGCAGCGTGTTCATGTTTCTGGTAGTTTTAGCCCGTCTTTCCGTGTTTCTTCTGCTCTTCATTTTATATACAATCGATATGTGGCCTGGCATTACTTTTTTTTCTTTTCTTTTACTACTATTTGTAGGCTTTAGATTGCCTTCAGAGTTTTCCATTCTCTCTTAGCTGTGTTTTGACCTGCACTGATAACTTTGTGGTACGATTCTCGAATTTTATGGCTCTTTATATGGGTTACCATAATAATAATAACTGTAACTGAGCTCATTAGTTATTTGTACATTTTAGTCCTTGCAGTATGAAGGTATTCAATTATTTAATTCGTTTTCATTCCGTAAGTCCATACCATGTTAATTTATTCACTGTGTTAGTAATGAATATAGATATATAATTATGATTTTTGTAGAAATAACTAATGCCATGCAGTAAATTAATGAATAAATTGTGATGCATAGCATTAGAAAAGTAATGATACATAGAAAACTAGGCAGGTGTGTGTGTGTGTGTGTGTGTGTGTGTGTGTGTGTGTGTGTGTGTGTGTGTGTGTGTGTGTGTGTGTGTGTGTGTGTGCATCAGATAAATATACTGCCATTCTTACTGACTTACTGATAATAAAAAAAAAAACATGTGATAGGATACCTACAATTACAATGATTGTAAAAAAATGTATACAAATATGTCAGTCATAACGTCAGACTGATAATGACAAATGTCGCGTTCAATATGAAATGTAATAATATATTTATAAATGTGACCTGAGGCTTTCATAAATTTATTTTTGTATTAAATGGAGATACAAACTGTCTATATCATTTTCAATGTGAGTTTTACTTTTTTAATGTTTATTCGTGTTTTCGTGAATATTTCAAAAATATTAGCACACTAAATAGATTTTTCATTTTAGTATGTATACGCATTATCATGAGTATCGTTGTTGTAATCATTATCATTATTATTATTATCACCATTATCGTTATTATTGTTATTATTAGCATCGTCACATTATTATAGTTATTATTATAGTAGTAGTAGTATAATATTGTTATTATCAATATTATTATTATTATCATTATTATCATCATTACTTATTATTATTATTATATTATTACTATTTATTATTATTATATATATTATTATTGTTTTTTTTTTATTGCTGTGTTATTGTGTGCTTTATTATTATTATATATATTATTATTATTTTATCATTATT
>NC_051399.1:25806154-25811154 GCF_015228065.2 Penaeus monodon
TTCCTCTGTTTCCTATCACCATCCCTGTCAGCAAGTTTTTCTCAATACTTTTACTTCTCATTACATGACCAATAAACTTTAATTTCCTCTTGTTCAAGATGTCCAACAGTCGGTCTTTACAATTTATTTTTCTCAGCACTTCATCATTCGTCTTCTTCTCTGTCCAGCTAATACGCAGTACTCGTCTGTAACACCACATTTCAAAACTATTGATCTTTTTCTTGTCTATCTACTTCAACACCCAACACTCAGAACCATATGATGCAATTGGGAAAACTAATGAGTTCAATAACCTCAGCTTTGTCCGTAAGGTAATGCTTCGGTCTTTCCAGATGTTATTGAGAGCAATTGTGGCGTTTTTGACAATGGTAATTCTTCTTTTTATCTCCGGTGAATCATCATATGTATTAGTTAAAACAGCTCCAAGATAAGTGAACTCTTTCACATTTTCCACAATCATTCCATTGATTGTAACATGTTCATCATTGTTCATTGTCGGTTATCTTTGAATCTTCATGATCTTAGTTTTCTTGGCATTAAGAAACAAGCCAGCCTTTTCGCTTGCTTCTCTAACTTTATCTAGTAGTTGTTGTAGTTCAGTGATACTGCTGGCAATCAAAACTATATCATCGGCGTACCTCAGATTTGATATTTTGTATCCTCCAACATCCACAGTTCCTTCAAAATTCTCTAGAGCACCTCTCATAATTGTTTCAGAATATATATTAAAGAGGTGCGGAGACAGACTGCAACCCTGTCGTGCTCCTTGTTTGACTTCGAACCATTCTGTTAACCCATAAGTGGTTCTTACAGCTGCTTGTTGTTGGTCATACAAGGCTTTTATTAGTTGGATGATGTGTTTTGGAAAATATATATATACATATATATAAATGCATGTATGTATATATGTGTATGTATATATATACATATATATATATATATATATATATATATATATATATATCTGAGTTCGAGGGTTTGAGTCACCAGCCGGCGCGTTGTTCCAAGGGGCAAGGAACTTCACCTCGATTGCCTACCTAGCCACTGGGTGGCCAAGCCAGCCCAAGTCAAGTGCTGGACCCAAGCCCGGACAAAATAGAGAGAATGATTACCTAAAAGGTAACACCGGCACTCTCCGTGGAAAGGAACTGGAGACCCTACCACGTAGTCACTCCAAGAGCATCACATGAAAACTACAATTAAGTATCATGCTGTGACCACGGCGGCTCAAACATGAACCTACCGTTAAAAAAATAATAATAATGATTAAAAAAAAAAAAAAAAAAAATATATATATATATATATATATATATATATATATGTGTGTGTGTGTGTGTGTGTGTGTGTGTGTGTGTGTGTGTGTGTGTGTGTGTGTGTGTGCATATGTATATACAGAAACAGACACACACACACACACACACACATACACATATATGTGTGTATGTGTGTGTGTGTCCTTGCTGTATGAAGGTATTCAAATATTTAATTCGTTTTCATTCCGTAAGTTCATGCTTTGTTAATTTATTCACTGTGTTAGTAATGAATATAGATATATAATTATGATTTTTCTAGAAATAACTAATGCCATGCAGTAAAATAATGAATAAGTAGTGATGCATAACATTAGAATAGTAATGATACATAAAAGCCTAGGCAGAAAAGCTGATTTCCCATTGTAGAAGTGTGAGGGGTATTAGCACAATGAAATCGTAATATACGCTTCTCTCTCTCTCTCTCTCTCTCTCTCTCTCTCTCTCTCTCTCTCTCTCTCTCTCTCTCTCTCTCTCTCTCTCTCTCTCTCCTCCTCCTCCTCTCTCTCTCTCTCTCTCTCTCCTCTCTCTCTCTCTCTCTCTCTCTCTTGCTCTCTGTGTTTCTTGCTGTTCTCTGTGTCGTGATCATAGTTTCTGTTGTTATGCTGTGTTTCTGCTTGTGTCGTTCTGCTCTGTTTTTCTCTCTCTTGCTGTGTGTGTGTTGTCGTCGTGTTGTGTGTGTTGTCTTGTCTCTGCTTCTATATCTCATATTGTCGTCATGTGCCCCATCCGTCTCTTCGACCAATATATAGTATTGCTTCTCGTTTTCTCTTGTATGCTCTCTAACTCCTCAGTGCTCTGTCTTCTATCTTCTCTGAATCCCATCATCCTCTCATTTTCGTCTCATGTGACTAGGTGTGGTGTGTGTGCTGTGTCCGCTGTGTTTGTTGTAGAAGAGAAAGAAAAAATTGAAAAAGGTATATAAAGGCATCAGTTTTCTTCATGTGTCGCGGACCTGATAGGTAGTCTTTTTTTGTTTAGTGTGCTCGTTAAAAAGTAAATTATTATCGTGTCGTATATCAGTGAAAGGTCATGATTTTTGAGATTTGATGTTTGTTGTTTGATGTGTGTGTTGTGTACGCGCGTGCAGTGTTGTTGTGTGTGTGTGTGTGTGTGTTTGTGTGTGTGTTGTATTGTGTGTGTGTGTGTGTGTGTGGTGTGTGTGTTGTGTGTGCTTGTGCGTGTGTGTTTATATAATCATACATATATATGTACGCATGTGCCACCACCGATGCAGTGTTCGACCAAAATAGTATAAGGGAATATTGGCTTCTCCGGGTTTACGTTGTGAGTGATGCTCCTGGAAACCGCTAGATGGCTCTGCCATTTGTTTACATCTGAAAATCACCATCAATCGCTGTCAAATTTTGTCGTCTGCAGTGGATGATAAAGCAAGCTGTCACGGTGCCTGCCGCTGTGTTATTTGTAAAAGAAAAAAAAAGAAAAAAGAAAAAAAAAGCCATCCCAATTTTACATTCCATAAGTTCCCGCAGGACACTGATAGGTAAGTCATTTTTTATAGTTAAAGTTGTCTCGTAAAAAAGTTAAATATACTATATACCCTGTCGTAATAACTATCAGATGAAAGGTCAGATTTTAAGTAAATTTGATGATTTATTTATCAATAATAATAGGACCATATAGAAAATCACCACAACGCAAGTGCATCGTTAAATTTTCAAGTAGAAAAGTAATTTTAAGTAAACACATAATTTAGCTAATGTATTATACAACGGTGCTGTTTGTATTTATTTTGTCTTAGCAAAAACACCTAACTGGATTTGATATTTATAACGTATATAGCATGAACTTCAAATTGATACACGAACTACTTTTAATGCTCTCTATATTCAAACTTTATTGTTTACATTTTTTCCCTTAGTCAGTAATTTTGCATATGAAGTATTATGAATGGTAAAACACTCAGCTTCGAAATCCACCTGGATTCCTTCTTCAGGTCAGATGGAATACAAGTGAATTTCGAAACTGTTACCCTTAAGTATTATGCTTTTATTAAGTTTCAGAGAAATGGTGACATACACTAATAACAAATATGCACTTTACTTTTTTTCCAATAAATAAAGAATGAAATTTACAAAAAAAAAAAATGTGTTTTATTTCCATTGTTAAAGGGAGATTTGTTTGTATATAAATTACAGAACATAACTTAGTTTAGCCATGACATTTCATGTATATACTAAGGTTGAAGATTTGCGGTTGCAGAAATTTTCTGTATTATTTACATTAAAGATTACTAATATATTTCATATTTGGCAAAGGAGGCTTTCACAATATTTTTTTTTCTTATAACTATTATATTGTTTGGACATCAATAACTTTATGTAAATAATAATCTTATTTCGTACTGTGACTAAGAATGATAGCCCTACATATTTGAACAAATAGATGCAAATCTGAAAATGAGAAAATAAAGCAGTAATTGCAGATGCAAATGATAAATTTATTTATATACCAAAGGGTAAGTATTGAAAATAAAATTTTATAATAATCATAAATGAATGAGATGAAAAACAAATATCTTTTCTATAATAATGCTAATGAATGTAATCATAATAAATGTAATTTTAGTGGGTCATGATGCTAATTATAAGTTTATGATAAAAAAAAAATCTAATACCATTTTTAATAGTAATGGTTATATTTTCTACTATATTACTATGAAAATTGTGTATAACATACATGTATATCGACGATAATTATTGATAATGGTCGTAATAGTGACAGTAGTAGTAATATCAACAATGAAAATGATGATAAAAATGAAACACTGAAAAAATTGAAATAACACTGATCATAGTGTAAAATCGCGATTATTTCTGCCATTATGTAATTTACACAAACTGTTTATTCTTGTAATGTTACAATTTAATGTATCATTTGTAAGTTCTTAGCAATTACTATGAGAAGTGAACCTGAAAAGGATAGATAACTAGTCATCTGTAAGACTGTGGCAACTTTCGATGTAAAAATGTTACACTGGCAACGATTTTAGCTAATGTTTCCACGGAAACTCAATAGATGGCGCTGGACGCAGGTCACATTTTTTTTACTTAATACTTATAGCCACTCTCCCATCTTCCCCTTATACTATCTTTGGTGTTTGACGAATTATTTTCTAATGTGCCTTTACATGCGCGAGTGATGTATACATGCATACATATATATATATATATATATATATATATATATATATATATATATATATATATATATATATATATATATACATATATATATATATATATATGTTTTGTGTGTGTGTGTGGTGTGTGTGTGTGTGTGGTGTGTGTGTGTGTGTATGCGTGTGTGTTTGCACATTATATATTATTTATATATTATTATATATATTATATATATATATAGATAATATATATATATATGTATATATATATATATTATATTATATTTATATATATAATATATTATATATATATATATATATAGTATATATTAATATTTATTATGTATATTGTATATATATATATGTATATATATATTTATATATATATATTATATAGTTTGTGCTTGTCATGTTTGGTAGATGATATACACACACCTCTATATATTATAGTCATTATGTATTCAATATGTATATATATATATATATATATGACTGTAGTATATAATATTATTAATTCTTGCTTTAAGTATGTATGCTATGACAATGAC
>NC_051399.1:25821154-25838654 GCF_015228065.2 Penaeus monodon
ATGCAAAAAAAAGTAGAGACAAGAGGTAATTAAAACAAATAAATGTACTAGTCATCAAAGGATATATGGTAAAAATGAGTCAACGGTCAGGTTAAGAAGGGGAATGGAAAATCTAGAGAAAGATGCAGCTGTCTTATCACAAAAAAGGAAGAAAAAAACGCAATTTAGGAACATTCTTACATTAACATTACCAATGCGCTACTAAAAAAATAATACAGAAAAACACAGCGAAGATGTGAGTATTGTACAGACCAGACAAATGCAAATATGTAATCAAGGGCTATTCATGCCATTCAAAATCAGCCTGACCTGGATAACAGATATCAAAATACTATAATTATTGCACTTCTGTCACGGGAATGATTCGAAATCCTTGGTTCAACTGTTTGGTATTTATAAAGCAGCTCCAAGGCTGGATTTCGGGAGATGGCATTTATAACGAATTCTCTTTAGTAGTCCTCAGTCTTTCCTTACTAAACCTTGAATTTTTTTTTTTTTTCAAAGCTATTTTATTGCATAACCTCACCACATTTTTGTGTGTGTTTACATTTTCCTATATCTAACTTCAGTTAATTGTCTCGATGTGACTGTCTTCAAATCACGAAAAGTTCAACCATTTTGATACTTCAAATCCCACCACCTTTAACACGCAAATTTATTCATTCCCCTTTTTTTCAACACAAAATTATTCCTTCTTTTAAACACGCAAAGTCATTTCATTATCAGCACGGATCATCTTTCCCTTCTAACACATTTGACTTTCAATCAATTCCATTTACAAGGAATCGGTTTCAAAATCACGCTTTCCATTTCTCACTGACGCTGAATGCTCTCATCCTCTATATTAAGATTTTAGAAGCCGTCTAATGGATGTTACAGGTAATGTAATTTACAGGAAGAACTATGCTGCCCTCGTCCCTCGTGCGTGTGTGTGTGTGTGTGTGTGTGTTTTTCTAATACTACAGGACAGTTAGTGAGATGAATTGATTTATATCATTTTGAGTATAGAAGGTGGGAGCTTAGCCATATTCGTAAGGATAAAGTGCGGATTCAAGGTGGAGTGATAACAAAAAAAGTGAAAGATGAAATGAAAATAAATATCTATATATCGGTCTATATCTATATATATCTATCTGTTCATCTCTACATCCATATCTGTGTGTGGATATATCATTTATGAATGTGTTTTAGCGTTCGCGCGCATGTGTGTGTGTGTGTGTGTGTGTGTGTGTGTGTGTGTGTGTGTGTGTGTGTGTGTGTGTGTGTGTGTGTGTGTGTGTGTGTGTGTGTGTGTGTGGCGCGCGCGCGCCTGTATGTGTGTGTTTGTGTGTATGTGGCATAGCCCGATATAAATTCCCTTCGCAGTTTAATCCAGTCGACATCTCAATTACAAGCAATTGAGACACCGGCGTATTAGGCAACCTGGAGTGGTTTCATCTCCTCCCCTTTCCCTTGCAGTACGTCAGGCACCCTTCCTTATTGACAAGATGCAAATAAGGAAAGGTACAATAAAATCGCATGCTAAAAGCACCCCTTTCCAATCAGGTGCTTTTATCAAATACCTTTGGAGAATACTCCTTTATCGTCGTTTCCCCAAGGCATAGAGATATCTATAACTATTAGACTTGCCCTTTTTGAATTTGGAAGACGAATAATGCTATATCTGTTCAGTTCATGTCGTTAAGGTTCTCATTCCCATTCGTAAACGCGACAATATGAATTACTAAAGCCTTCATAGCTTTATCAATTTACGTTGCCATTCTACTTGCCTACACACACATACACACACACACATACACACACACACATACACACACACACACATACACATACACACACACACACACACACACACACACACACACACACACACACACACACACACACACACACATATATATATATATATATATATATATATATATATATATATATATATATATGTATATATATATATAGTATGTATGTATGTCTATATATATATATATATATATATATATATATATATATAAATCAGTGCACTCGCACTGATTTACATAATTTTAGGTAAATCAAACCTAGATACGGTAGTGGGTGAGTCTATCGTAGATGCGATGGTGGGTTGGAACCACCAACAATGATTGCCTAAACAGCTACTCCCCTGGAGAGGGATCGCTGCTCAACCGCCCCAGTACTTGGTCGGCTACATGATGTCCACAGGGCGCTAAGTGGTTCGTCAAACACCGTGCCCGCGGAGACCTGGACATGCCAATTGGAGGTTAGCGCGGGATATCCAGCTACTTGGCAGTGGGGCTATAATGCATCCTGCCTCTCAGGTAAGAGTAGGAGGTGGGTGATAAAGCGTCGCCCGTCACACGGATCAACAAGGGGCGCATCCCCCAGGGCAGAACTGAGTGTACCTCTTCCATTAGTCAAAATCCGCCAGGTCACTAGGACGGGATAGCTCCCACACCTGGCCCTAACAATCAAAAGAAAACAAGACTTAAATGGACAAGGGAAGAGTATAATGAGGTAATGTACTGCTTTGCTATGCACTCGGGAAACCTGCTGCAAAAGGTATGTGCATGTTTTTGTTGGTGTTCCATTGCCTCAAACTTCAATCACCCTAGGTCGCTGGTAGTGACCCGGTGTTTGATTTTAATTAGCAGATCTAAAGAAAAGAAAGTAATAATAATAATAAATAATAATAATAATAATAATAATAATAATAACAATAATGATTATGATGATGATGATGATAATAATAGTAATAATGATAATAATAATAATAATAATAATAATAATGAAAATAATTATAATAATAATAATAATAATAATAATAATTATTATTATTATTATTATTATTATTATTATTACCATTTATTATTATTATTATTATTATAATGGTAATAATAATGACAATAATGATAACAATGATAGTAACAATGATAATAATAATATTACTAATAATGATAATAATAATGATAATAATAATAATAACAACAACAACAGAAATAACACGAATAAAAGTGTTAAAAAATGTTAATAAAATCGACATTAACCCATTAATACAGATAACGATTACTTTAGCACTACCTGTCCTCTGAACAATCCAACTCGACGCAATTATAAAATTCCTCTTTATCTCTTCACTTAGAAATGGAAAAAAAAAAAAAAGATGCTTAAGAAAGGACTTGATTGATCGTTGCAACAGCAGCATCACGTGAGAAAATATCTGCGGGAGATGTGGCGATCGGAAAGGTGAAGGAGATGAGGCTGGTCACACCTTTCCCTTTCTGGGTAAGTAGGTAGGTAGGATGGATGAGGAGGGAGGGAGGGAGGTATGTAGGTAGGTA
Organism: Penaeus monodon; assembly: GCF_015228065.2. NCBI lineage: Eukaryota > Metazoa > Arthropoda > Malacostraca > Decapoda > Penaeidae > Penaeus > Penaeus monodon. Next base: position 25,824,490 of record NC_051399.1, read on the forward strand.
GGTGGATAGGAAGGTAAGTAGGTAGGTGGATAGGAAGGTAGGTAGGTAAGTAAGTAGGTAGGTAAGTAGGTGGGTAGGCAGATATACTGACAGACATATAGTTAGATTCAGATATAGATGTAGATATAGATATAGATATTAATAACAATATACAAACACACACACAGACGCACACGCACACACACACATTAGCAACATGCGCATTTAAGCAACAATCCTTTCGCTCTCTTTGATAAATTAATATCATCACCTCTCTAAATACCAACCATGGTACCATGACTACGAAGAAAGGGGAATAAAGGAAAGCAATAAAGGAAAAAGAAAAAGAAAGAAGAGAATTATATACAGAAAAAAAGTATCTGGCATGAGAATTGATTCAACTAATATTACTGTTTTATTTCATCATCATTTATTTGTCCTTGTATTTTATTTTTTGTCTCTATGTATCTAACTTTTTTATTTTATCATTTATCTATTCTGTATTACATATATTGTAATATTATCGTTTTATCATTTACTCACTCTGCATTTAAGTAAATATCTACTATGCACTTTCTCCATTATTTATCAAGGTACTTCAGTATTTTGTCTTTATGTAACTTATTGTTTATCTGCCATGCATTTTATCATTTACCTGTTTTGGATTGCATGTATTGTAATGTTTCTTTGCATTTTATTATTTACCTGTTATGCAATTTATCATCCATTTTTCACGCTTTTCATTATTTGACTCTACTATCTTATTGTTTATACACATTTCGTATGAAATATATTAAAATCTTATTGTTTCATTATTAATAGCATTTTATCACTTATCTGTCGCTCACTTTATCATCTATTCATCATTTTGTTCCTACGTATCTTATTGTTCCTCCATCCTGTTTTCTATCCTCTACCTATTTTGTATTTCGTTATTTAGTCAAAGGTTTGTTCCATAGAGGTTAACCCGCCGCGACCTACTTCGACGAGCGCTGAACAGGAGGCGGGGAATTAATCGCGGGCGTCGCCAACCAAGGGAGGCGTCGGGTTAAAATCAATCGTGGTGCGTATCTGTTGCCGATATGAGCAGGGGGAGAGGGGAGGGATTCGAGCAGAGAGAAAGACATTGAGGGAGAGTGGGAGAGGGGGAGAGGGATTGGGAGAAGGCGAGAAAGAGAGGGGAGGCGAGCGAGCGAGAGAGAAAAAACAAGGTAGATAGAGAGAGAGACAGAAACAAAGATAGAAAGAGAAAGAGGGACAAAGAATTAAAGATTTATAGATACAGAAAAAAAATAAGAGAGAGAGAGGGAGACAGAACAAAGGTAGAGAGAGAGTGATAGACAGAAATAAAGATAGAGAGAGAGAGAGGCTTGCATAACATCGTGTTCCGAGTACGGCAAAGGAAAGGCTTCAGTACAACACAGACGCTCTCATCAGAGGATATAAATATTAACAATATGTAAAGCATAAAACTTCCTAGAAAAATACATGTGCTTTTAGGATATGCCATCATGGCTAGTTTTCAGTCTGGCTGCCTTCGATTTCATACACTTTTACATATAAACACACTCACACAATTTTTAAAATTATTTATACAGAGGCCACAGTATTTTTTGCATACGATAGCATCAGAACCTTTACATGATATTCTCTAATATCAATTAACTATCATTTGACAATTTACTTACCTACAATCTCCCACCCTCCCCCTCCCCCCTCCCTCTTTCCGACTCACTCCTTCCTACAGTTGGAGGGGAAGGGAGGGGAGTGGGGGGGAGGGGAGGTTGGATCATAAATTTAATTACTTTGAAAATCCGTATTAAGCTTGATTTATCGTGACTGAGCGCCGGTGATGTTCAACCTTCAGCATTAAAGATTTTAAAGATTTCGCTGTGTGTTTTCCTCCTCGCACCCCGGAGTCGCCACGTGCTGTGTGTGAGCAAATGAGTGAGTAGGCGAGCGAACGGGTATTAGTGTGTGTGTGTTTGTGTTTGTCTGTGTGTGTGTGTGTGTGTGTGTGTGTGTGTGTGTGGGTGTGTGTGTGTGTGTGTGTGTGTGTGTGTGTGTGTGTGTGTGTGTACACGATGAACATACATAATTTCAAAAAGACGCTTAAGATAAACATACAGCATAACAAAAATGGCCACGCATGTTTTCATGGCTGTTCAAGAAAGTTATGAGGGTGTTCTAATTACTTAGAAATTAAACAAACAATATACGCAGAGCCAATCATTAATTCATGGTAATTTTCTCATTCCAGCTGCACTAATAAACGAAGTCATTAAGAGCCTTTGAATATATCTCCTTAAAACAAGGTCGAAAAATATTCAAATAATAGACCTGAAAATAATAATAAAAAAATGCAATAATAAAAAAAAACTGTAATAATAAAAAAAAAAGGAAAAAATGAAACCTAAAAAAGACGTTTGTTTTTTTATGCACATGATTAATCCTTCTTAATTATCGATTACTAATCATTAATTACTCTTGATGAAGATAATTGTGATTATTATCATATTTATGTTATCTATTGTTGTATTCAATTCTTTCAGTTTTATCATTACTGGTAACTGAATTCAGTATCTATTCATAATCTGATTTAGTTAATCATATACGATTATCTCTTCACACTGACAAGCAACTTAACACCTGACATTAAAGGAAAACTGATAAATATATTGAATTAAATAAACAGATTCTCAGTCCTAATGCTAACGTAAAATCATTTCTTACTTGGAACACGATAAAGCATAATCATTTTTATTAAGCATTCTGATATAAGAGTTTCAAATGCTCTTACTTGCAATAGACGAGCAAAGGTTACCATAACACTACTTATTTCGGAGCTCAACATTTCATCATCTTTTTGCAATATATTTCTAACCACTTGGATGCTTCGTATCATATTCATAAATGACTAATATTCATAACAGTTTTCACAGAATATCAAAATCATTTCACCAAAAAATAAAGATTTAGTTCTTTATAGCAATATGTCTCACACATATATTATCGTTATCATCATCATCATTATTATTGTTATTATATTATCATTATTATTATATTATTATTATTATTATTATTATTATTATTATTATTATAATTTTTGTTATTATTATTGCTGCTATTATTATCTTTATTATCATTTTTATTATTACCATTGTCATTATAATTATTATTATTTATTATTATTATTATTATTATGTATTACATTATTATATATTATTATTATTATTATTTATTATTATTATTTTATTATTATTATTTAGTTTTATGATTATTATTACCATTATATATTATTATTATTATTATTATTATTGTCATTATATCTATAATGTCATTATCATTATTATTATTAGTAGTAGTAGTAGTAGTATCATTATCATCATTATCAATATCATTATGACTATCATTATCATCATTATTATTATCATCACTACTATCATCATCATTATTATCATTATTATTATAATTATCATCATTATTTTATTATTATTATCACTTCTATTATCACCATCATATATCCTATTATTATTATTACTGTTATTACTATTATTATTACTATAACTATTATTATTATTATTAGGCCCCTAATCTCATTGTCACTATTATCCTTATTATTGTTTTACTATACCACTATACTATTATTACTAGTATTATATCATTATAATAGTAATTGTTATTACAATTATCATTATTACTATTATCATTATCAGTAGTTTTATTGTTATTACTATTATGATCGTTATTGCTATTACTTATATTTACCATATCACAACTCGCATACACATGCGTAAATGTATGAGAGAGGATGAAACGCAATGCATACGCTATGGATATATACATATAGATTCATACACGTGTGTGTGGGTGTGTATCTCTGTCTGTCTGACTCTGGGAAGAGAATTGTTTCCCAAAGACAATGAACAAAGGAATGGCACCATCAATCACCATCACACTCCGCAAAAAAAAAAATAATAATAAAATAATAATAATCATTTAAAATAACTTTGGAACAAAAAAAAAACAGAACAGGACTAGGTCATGTCATGTCATATGTCACGTCATGTTACGTCACATCTGTCATGTCGTGACAAATGACAATGGCGAGATTGGGGTCAGCTCTGCCTACTAACAAGAGACATTCTGACGTCAAAGCCGAGTCGCATGAAAAGTCGGGCCGTGATTGGCCGAAGAACAATGACGTCATTAGAGAAAATTCATATTCGAATCGAGTTGAGAGTTTACATAACGAATAGTGTTTGCTGAAGTAGATGCAGGAACAATGATAGCTGACACAAACTAACCTAAGGCGATATAGTGCCTCACGGAGCTCAGATTACAAATCGCCTGAAGGTCGTACAGATGACATGAACAGTCAGTATTTTGCATAACAAACATGGAAAGTCGAAGGGATATTACCAGGATACTAAGATTTTTTTTTTTTCTATTTAGTTTATTTTGTTTGTTTGTTTGTTTGTTTTTAAATCATTTGCTTGGTTGGTAATTGTTTAATTTCACTTTGTGGTATTGCCGCTTTTAGATCTTTCAAGTCGACTCTGACGTATTCTTCATTAGCGAAATAAACAGTATTCATAAGACGATAACACTGGAATGAGTCGGAGTCGAATCCGCGATCGAACGATGAAACTGCTTCGTGTCCCGTTTCGTCTCGACTACTCAAAGCTCTCTCGTAATCCAGGGCAGTTCGCACTCGACATGCAACACACACAACACTTCTGAACTCAATCATTGCTGTTGTTCGGGGATTTAAGACACATTCACTCTAGTCTGAGCACCAGCCAGAGGTGGGATGAGGATTAGCAAGGGAATATCACTGCCTTTGATTAACGTAAAAGTTTTTGAGGTTATATATTGTTTGTCTCTCTCAAAATGGATGTTGTTTGCTATAATTTACGAGAGTACTTCAGCCCGTGCATGTCTGCATGGTAAAAATATAGCTTTACAAATATTCCACAGCCGGTCCCGCGTGCAGAATCACACACAAAAATAACAACAATTCCATAAATGATTACACAGGCTCCATTATATTTTTTGCATTAATCCAACAGTGGATGCCAACAATTTGCCGATAAATCACGATTAAACTCGCATTTGTTAAGCTTAAACATTAAGGATCAGATTTATGGGGATCATATCGTAAAATTTGCCATAAGGTCGTAATTTGCCCGGAACAATATTGTCCAGTGAGTTTTAGCTTCGTTTTACACAGACCCCTTATACAACGATCACCTATCGCCTCTCTTATTATTATAGTCTTTGGTGTTTCTGGTGGTTTATATCATTAGATATTCACATCTAAATACAAACTATCTATTATCACTTGGTTGGTTGTAATTAACACCAATAACTTCACCAGATTATATTAATTTATATGAATTACTAAAAGGCGAGAGAACAGGTTTGAAATACTCGCTAAATTCTCCTTTCAGGTCTGAAGAGATAGATAGGAAGGTATTTCAGAAGGAAAAAGACGAACCGTTCATAAAATATTAACATCGTTTTGAAGTGTCATCATTGCGCCCCCTACTTCAAAGAAACTAGATGGTAGATAAATGAAATAAGATGTATTGAAATGTTGAAATGTACAGTAGCTTTAAGGTAACCAATTAGCAAAGCATCTTATATTATAAACTTTAAACAGCCTCACAGGAGACCTTATTCGGGTAAGAGACCTAGCATTGCTTACGAGAAAGACTTGCCTTTGTTTACATCTGGCAACCGGATGTAAACACAACCAGGGTTCATTGACACTTCATTTTCTCAGTTTATTTAATTTTTTATTTATCAATACCTATTTATTTTGTTTTTTAGTATTTTGTTGTATTCATAGTTTTCATGCAGTTGCCGGTGATCAGAATCTTCATTTTTCTTTCTTATTCTCTTAATCTATCTGTTATTTTCACACCCTTTTCTTCTTCCTCCTCTTCACCGTCTTTTTCCTCATGTGTCTCCCACTTTAGTCTCTATTTTACCTCTTCTCACTTTCTTCCTCTTCTTTATCTTTCAACCCCATCTCTCTTCTTCCACATGCTCATTTCTTCATCCTTACCTTCCACCTCTCTCTCTCTCCTCTTTCTGCACCTTCTTTCTAGCTTACGACCTGGAATGTTTGCAGGAAGCCATTTGGGAAGCAATATTTCACTGGCGCGCTATCTTCGAACCCGGGAGACAGATACGTCAAATTACATCCTCTCCTGATAGTTACTTGTGATTTATAAGTCGTGGGGGGGGGCGGGGGGCGATGCATTTGGCGAGTGGGAATCTTATTATCAAGTGAGAGATTAACTGACTAGTATTTCATATTTTCGGCCAGTCTAATTTGCGTTTCTTTTTTTTATGTCTATATTTCCATTCGTTTTCGTTTGTATGTTAGCTTATTTTTTTGCATTTACTTCCCGCCGTATATCACTGAGAGAGATGGGCATGAGATTAGTTCGCTCGGAATAATGGGTCGCGGAGGAAAAGCAAATAAAGTGTGTCTGTGTAAATGGACATATGCAGATGCCGATGTGTCCAGGTATTTACATCAGCGTCTGTTTGTTTTTAGATCCGCCACGCGAAGAGAAAAGATAACTGGACTGTTTCACGCGAAGGAAGGGGATGGAAAGAGAGAGAGAGAGAGAGAATGAGAGGCAGATAATGTAAGAGGAGGTATATTATGATATACTTGATTAGGATATGCTGTAAGATAATGGATGCTATGTTGGAATATGTTAAATTATACTGGATTATTGTATGTTCATGCAACATACGGTTATATGATATTGGATTTATAATGGAAATATAAACAGCTGTGTTGTACAAATGAAAATGAGATAAACTGTAATGATTATGGTAGTAAAGTGCGGAAAATAATTACCATTGAATATTACTGAAAAATTGAGTTTCAATTACTAAAAATATATGGTTATATCAATAGAATAACTCCAACAATTCGAAATTATTGTTGGCTGATAACAACGGTTATGAAGTGGCTTAGTACGTTAAAAAGACTCATAATAACAACAGCAACCACACCAAACTCGGTTCATGGTTATAAAAAAGAACTCTGGAGTGAGAGACGCGTCCACAGACACGCAGAACAAAAAGCTATGCAAGAATAAGAAATTGAAGATAAAGTATAAGTTGAATTAATCATTAAAATAAGAAGAATCAATTAAAGATTTTCTTTTTCTCAGTTATTCTAGACCAGGAATGAGGATCATCCTTTTACATATCTAACTTTTGTGAAAAACTTTTAGTGTGGTCACATCTCACTTCTCTCTGTGCACGTAACCCTTAAAACAATCACGGAATCCTTGCCGTTTCTCTAACATGTATAGAAGTACTTGCATTTCCACTTTGGATTCCCTCTGTGCCCCTTTGTTCAAGACTCTGACATTTTAAAATTCTCTGTCGTCCACCTTCTAAAACTCCCGCAGAACATGAGGTGACTGAAGGTATGTTCAAATGTCATCCCACAAGAGAATTTAGTTGCGGTATCTTAAACAATTATGTTGAGACAATCTTGCCGCATATCACATTTTAACGTCGTCTTCATGACATCCTGTGCACTTACATTGAATAAGTGATTTTTTTACCCGGAATGTTCTTGCTATTGAATTATACTGAATCAGTTCCGTTTTGGTGTGCACACAGGATTATGCGGTGCATTGTTAAAAGTCAGTGAGAACAGTTTTTTTCTTGTTTAAGTCATCAGTTTTTCATACACAAATATACCTGCCACACAATAACATTATATTCATGGGAATGTAAAAACGTAGTTTATCTTTTAAGTATTTCCTTTTTATGTGTGGATTATGTATATTTGCATTTCGTTTTGTTAAATAGTTTCTAGGAATTCGTAATATTTGTTGTGCAGTTTTCGTTCAGTTTATTTCGCTTACGCATAACCTCCCCCCCCCCCAAACACACACACACACACGTGTATACATGTTCACTTTGTACAGCTCAGAGGTAATGCAGTAGTCCTTTCGGCTTTAACGTTCATTAACAGGAAAAGGTACAGTGCATTTATTATATTTTAGTGGAATTCCAGGTCATATATTAGACAATTATATATAATATTTTTTAAACTGTAATTAGAAAATTATATACATTTGCAGTACACCGCTTTCAATCCATGGCGGTTAGAGGAAACGCTGAAAATACCATACAGGTATTTTGAAATAAATATCCATTGTCTCTTAGAAAATATCATTAGTCACTGTCACTGTACTGCATTGTATAATGAACATAACAATATCCATTTAAGTAGAATGATAATAATAATGATGATGATAATAATATCAATAACAATAATGATAATGTTAATATGTATAATACTGATGATAATGATAATATCAATAATAATAAGGATAATGATAATATCAATAATAATAATGATAATGATAATAACAGTAATGGTAATGATAATGATATTAGTAGTTAAGCGAGTGACCACCGCAAGCCGCCAGAATATGAACGACACGAGAGGCTGGGAGCATCGCTGTCACCAGATGTGAGCGACACGAGAGATGTACTTGGGCGGGTCAATGAAATTGGTTTTATTATTGAGGGTAGATGTGACCCCCAAGAGGCCCCCGTGTCCCCGGGATCGAGAACGAGGTGGTGGAGCTGGACCCTGTGTGGCTTGGCCTGTCTGCCGTGTCTCTCCCCCCGTGTCTTATGAACGTGTCCTTTTATGCGGCGGCTCCCTTCGAGGGCGGATGTTTATCCCTGTGCGAAAAGGGAAGCCGCGCTGCATCTGCGTCCTGCCCAAGGAGAAGGGCGGCTGCTTGGACGGAGCTGTGAAGTGTACCACCCGGCCTTGCTACGTATTGTTGACAATAGTAATAATAGTAATGATAATGATAATAATTACAATAATGATATTAGCAACAGTAATGATGATGATAGTAATAATAATGATTATAGTAATAATAATGATAATAATGATAATGATAAGTGATAATTATTAGAATAATGATAATACTCATAATAGTAGTAATGATAATAATGATAGAATAATATTAATAACAAAACGTTTTTAATAATAATGATAATAATAATAATGATAACAATGATAATAATAACGATGATAATATCAATGATGATAATAACGATAATAAAAATTATATTGATAATGATGATAATAACAATAGTGATAGCAATAATAATCGTAATGATGGTAATTATAATGATAATGATCATCATAATAATAATGATAATGATCATCATAATCATAATAATGATAATGATGATGATCTTAATGTTATCATTATCATTATTATGATGATAGTGATATTAATCATAATAACGTACTTTGTAATCCATATGAAAGATTTTCTCAAATAGAATTACGAAACCAATATACAGAAAATAGCAAAGATAAATTTGATTTGAATTTGATGCAAAACTCGTGTCGACATATGCCTATTTAACTGATAACAGAAATAAGATTACGTTTTTCATCATAATTCACATATACATTTTATTGTATATGTGAATTATAAGTATACCGATGTGAGTAAAATTCGGAGTAAATATTATTGGTCCATCCGTGACTCTGTGTTGTTCGAGTGCCCTTTGAGATAACATTAGTTTGATTGTGAATTTTCCTAATTGCGTTTTCTCCTTTATTCAGAGTTCATAAGGTAAAAACATGTTATTTCTGGAGCACAAACACTTACACAAATGCAGGTACGTACACACACACACGCACACACACACACACACCTGTTCACCACACCAACCACACACACTAATTACACAACGTACACCCATACAACACACACACACACACAACGTACACACACACACACACACTACACACACCACACACCACACACACACCACAACACACACACACACACACACACACACACACACACACACACACACGTACACACAAACACACACCCACACACACACACACACACACACACACACACACGATAGGAATAAGAACAGAATTTGGAACATGAGTTGGAAGCCTCACTAGCAAAAGTGCTATGTGAATGGAAGCAGGAATAGGAACAGGTAGTCCCAAAGGATAGGAGTGGGAATGGGAGTAAGAACAAGAATGGATTATCCTAAAGTACGTATATTTCCGGAATATGAATAGGAACAGGAATTGGAATAGAAAAGGTTTCAAATATTCCTCCGTGCCATCACCTGCATACAGATCAATCACTCACACCTGAGCTTCTCTCTGATTGTTTCCCCGCCCCTTGTTATAATAAACTTTTATTTCTAAGTTTTATTTCTATCCCAACATAGAACCTCGCTGTGTTTTTGGGCGTCGCTCTCCATCTTTTCTAAATACCAAACAATTACGATTTGTATAAAACAATGTAGATAAGAGGAGAGAGAGAGAGACAGAGACAGACAGACAGACACATACAAATTGACCAAAAAGATTTAATGAAAAATCAACTAAAAAAAAAAGATAAAGAGCAGTAAAGTTTCTTACGCGATTAATTAAAAATATATGTCTTCTTTGGGTACGTTTTGATCGCCGGAATACACAGAGCGAGAGAGGGAGAGAGAGAAAGGGGGGGGAGGGGGGAGGGAGAGAGAGAGAGAGAGAGAGGGAGGGAGGGAGGGAGGAGAGAGAAAGAGTGTGAGGGACTTGTAAAACGCACAGTCCAGGTTCACGAGTTATTGGTAGTGTAGCGTGGACCGAGGTTGGAATGGCCGGCTTGTGCAGAAGGGATCCGGGCAGCGGATAGGCCCGGCAAGGTGGAGGCCCTATAGGGTGGCCCCCAGGAGAAGGCCGCGTGCAAGCGGGGCCGCGACTCGAAGTAGAGTGTTCGCTTGGGTCAAGGTTGAGGCCAGAGGTCATGAGCGCTGTGGGCGTGGCTTAGGTCAATGCAAGGGCAATGCAGTGTCATCGAAGGCATTTGACCAATCTGAGAAAGAGAGAGAGAGAAAGAGAGAGGGAGAGGGGGGGGAGAGGTAGAGAGAGAGAGGGGGGGGGAGAGGGAGAGAGAGGAGGGTAGAAGAAGGGGGGAGGGAGGGGAGAGAGAGAGAGAAAGGGGGAGGGAGAGAGAGAGAGAAAGATGAGGTAGGGAGGGAGAGAGAGAGAAAGGGAGGGAGGGAGAGGGAGAAAAGGAGGGAGGGAGAGGGAGAGAAAGAGAAAAGGAGGAGAGAGAGAGAGAGAGAGGGAGAAGGAGAGTAGGGAACGAAGTAATATTTATCTATATATGCACACACACACACACACACACACACACACACACACACACACACACACATATATATATATATATATATATATATATATATATATATATATATATATATATATATATATATATATATACATACATATATATGTATATGTGCGTATGTATATATGTATATATATATATATATATATATATATATATATATATATATATATATATATATATATCCATTTATAGCATTATATGTATGTATATGAATGTGTATGTATGTATAAAATAATGAGACAACTTTTACATGACAGACAGCCAGACATTCCATAAGATGTCTCGTCTATGTAACCGGAGCCATTAAGATTTATTTCCGTGTTTCTACTGGCAACCATACATTGTAACTAGGGAGTAATTTAGAAGTAAAATAAACAGACAGCCAGTCACATAAAACAAAACGAAAGAATGACCATTGTAACAAATGAAATAAAGTAATTCAAAATAAACAAAATTCGGAGATGTGTGACTTTGCAACACCCTGAGTTGTTTTGAGTATCCGACCCCTGTGTTGCGTCTCCGTCAGTTTCTATGTAAAGAGGTCTCCCGACGTGTCTACAAGGTCTTTTTGAATCGTTTCGGATCTACTGAGGCCTTTTCGGGTCTCCCGAGATTCTTTTAGGTCTCTCAAAATCTTTTCAGGTTTGACGAGATCTTTCCAGGTCTCTTAAGATCTTCACAGATCTCAAGATAATTTCAGTTTTCTCAAGATCTTCTCAGGTCACTGAAGATTTTTTCAGGTCTCTCAAAATCTTCTGTGGTCTCCTATAATCTTTCCAGGTCTTTCATGGTCTTTCCGAGTCTCTCGTGGTCTTTCCATGTCCCCCATAATCTTTTCAGGTCTTCTATAGTCTTTTCAAGTCTTCCATAATATCTACAGGTCTCTCATGGTCTTTCCAGGTCTCCCTTAATCTTCTCAGGTCTCTCATAGTCTTTCCAGGTTTCTCTCAGTCACACAATCTTTCAGACCATAAGCTGTCAGGTCTCGCACATGAGAAGGAGAGCGCCGTAGCTGCAATCAATATTAAATCTCTTATGATAGCGGCCAAAGACAATGCTCCGTGGGGATAAATGAGATTATGCCACAATGCTCTTTCACGTTTCCTCTCAAGGATCTAATGCGGGGAATCCGGAATGGTCTAGATATTGCAACCCGAAAGAATTTCAGAGCAAATCATGATCATTTTCAGCCTCCAGGCTGCTTGCATAAGGGTAGTCAACGACGTGAGTATTACGTGAGCTATTTTTATGCATGTATTTTGTCGAGTGTGAAGATGTTGCATTAATGTCATCTTTTTTTTTTCTTTTTTTTTGCTACTTCTCTCTCTCTTTCAGTCTCTCTCTCTCTCTCTCTCTCTCTCTCTCTCTCTCCTCTTCTCTCTCCCTCTCTCTCTTTCTCCCTCTTATAACTCCAATGTTATTGCCATACCGTTAAATGAAAACCAAAATCAATAATCTAATATAACGGTTATAATGATGATAATATTAATAATGATACAATAGTAATGATGAAATGAAAATATAATATTAAGATGATAATATAACAATGAGATATAAATGATAATGATATAATGATATAAATAAACATATAACAATTATGAATATAATAATGATAATGAAAGGAAAGGAAATTGTGGAGGGAAGTTAGAACCGAAGAAGGAGTAGGTTGTGGGGAAGTAGAAAGTGTAGAAATCGTAAGGGATATAGAGGATTATTGGAGGTTAAAAAAAAAATTATGGGTAAGTATGAGAGAGTTTTGGGGGGGCATAGGGGGTCATTAGGACGTAGAACTATAAAAGTTATAATATCTTAGCTGTAATAAGAAGGTATATTGGATTGTTTCAAAGTGAATATGGAACAAGTATCCAGATACAATGCACAATCACAGTGCATCTGAGGAGATCAGGAAAAGCTGAGCTAAATTGTTATTATCACATTGTTAAAAAAGACACAGGTTAATAATAATGATCAGAATGTTATATGTCTATAAGTATCATTACATGAAATAACAAAAAAAAAATAATAGAAGAAACAGATGTTCGTAACAAGAAAAGTATTTAGGTAAATGATAAACAAACAGAATGAAGGAGGGAGTACAGCGGAAGAATCGGTAGAAGTCGGGGGGAAAAAGGGGAGAAGGTTTAAAAGGATAGGGGCGGTAGGGAAGGGGAAAAGCAAAGGGAAGGGGAGGGGGAAGGGGGTTGTTCATAGGAGTGAGGGTAGGGAAGGGGGAGGGGTATGGTGGGGGGAAGGGGGAAAGGGGAGAGGTATGATGGGGGAAAGGGAGGAAGGGGGAGGGGCCGGGTGGGGGGGAAAGGAAATTGTGGAAGGAGGCGAACCCGAAGAAGGGAGAGGTTGTTGGAGGAAGTAGAAGGAGGGGGAGAAATCGTAAGGGAGGAGGCTAGTGGGGGGTAAAAAAAAAGTTAGTGGGGGTAAGAGACGAAGACGTTGGTTGGGGGGGAGGGGGTCATCTAGGACGCTCAGTAACTATAAAAGTTATAAATGATCTCTAGCTGTAAGCCTCAGAAGCTCTTTGGATTGTTGCAAAGTGATTGTTGGACCAAGGTATCCGCATTGCACAAGTCGCAGTGCACTCTGGCAGGAGATCGGAAAAGCTTGAGCTAAATTCTCTTTCATTCACATGTCTACAAAAGACCTAGCAGGTGATAGAATGTGGGATCAGCAGTGTCTATATGTCTATAGTATCATTACATGAAAGTAAAAAAAAAAAAAAAGAAGAAGAAGAAACAGATGAGGTGAAAAAGAAGAAAAGATATTTAGGTAAAATTATAATACACTAACACGTAAATACAATGTATATACGCGACGTACCTCTCGAGAAACATCTTTTAGCAATTACATTGAAAAAAAAAACTTTCTTTCTGTACCCGGCAGTTGAAAATCCACTTTAAAATATTTCTTTAGCGCCCTGTCAGGACAAGAACA
>NC_051399.1:25843654-25848654 GCF_015228065.2 Penaeus monodon
TAGACCTTGGCTCGTACTTAGAGGGGGTTAGTATTGGTTCTTGGGGGTTGAGTGTGGGTCTCCTTGGTCGTGGGTCGTCCGGTTGCGTCCCTCTTTGGTTCTGAGGTCGTAGGGGGCGCTGTTGTTGTTGTTGTTGCTGCTGCTGCTGTTGTTGTTGTTAGTGTTGTTGTTGTTGTTGTTGTTGCTGTTGTTGTTGCTGTTGTTGTTGTTGTTGTTGTTGTTGCTGTTGTTGTTTGGGGGGTCCTCTTGCTTGTGGGATTTGGTTGAAGGTTTGCGTTATGGTTCATCTTGGCCGAAGGTTGCGGGTTAATTGGTTGTTTCGCGACCAGTTTGTTAAAATTGTGTGAGGCACGACCCAATGAATGCTCATATGTACGGTCATGCATATACGCAGAAATAAATGCAGATTTGTCTATCTCATATATATACATTGATCTATCTATCTGTCTGGTAGATAAGCATGTCTAGACTGATAGATAAGCATTCATTTATTTATTTCTTCGTATATTAATATGTATGGTTGTCGGTTTCATTTTGGTTGTGAGTTGGTGGGTAGGGGTTTATATTGGTTATGGGTTGTTGGGGTAAGGTTCTTCTTGGTTATGGGATTTGGTTGGGGGCCCTCTTGGTGATAACCTTATTGCACGTACCGAACGGAACGTGCAATAAGATTGTATACAGTCTAGTACAGCTTCTAATGTTGAGCCAACACCCTGCGGAAAACGGTAGTTCCGAAGTGTGCAAATGCGTTTGTCCGGAGGAATGTCTGCGAAATTGTAATCTGATCGAACTGCATAACACACACGGAATCCCAGTCAATCTAAACCGAATATGGAGATTGTGCCGCGTCCTTTCGCGCAGTCCGTCTCATCTCCATGTAGTGGCGTAACGTACAAGCCACTAATTTATGAGGACAGCTTCGTAATTAGTCCACAGTATTATTTCCCCCGCTTGCCAGGCGCTGACGTACCCGGCCTGCCATAATTTTCAACGTCAGTGCGAAAGAAGAAAATGGGAAAAGGGTGATGGGTGCATGTCCATGGGTGTTGCCACTCCCTTGATTTCGTTGTCTTGCGTGCGGTTAAGCAGGTCATCATTTTGTGTGATTTGACGACGGCTTGGGTTAAGTAGGGTAACATGCCTATTTGGTTCATTATGGATAGACTGATAAACTAGGTCGATTGGAAACTGTGTTATTTTGACTTTGGTTAGATGTATAGGTCGGCAACAATTTCAATTGCCTGAGAAAGGAACACTCACCACATAGCGCTCCTGAAATGTAATAAAAGTAGCGAAAGTAGATGGATGCACTTTCCTTCTCTCTCTTTACTTTCTCTCGCTCTTCTCCCATCTCTCTCTCTCTCTCTATCTATCTATCTATCTATCTGTGTGTGTGTGTGTGTGCATGTGTGTATTTGGCTGTGTATGTGTATATGTGTGTGTCCCTCATCCTCACCCTTTACCCACACCTTTCTCCCCCTCCCTTTTCTTCCCTGCCACCCCTTCCTCCACTCTTAATCCCCCCCCCCCCTCCTCGCGCAGCGCTGGGCGACCCACTGGGCGCCCTCCCCGCCTCGCCTCCGCCCGCGCCCGGACCGATGGCCGGCGGGGAGCCTCTGGCAGGCGCATGCTTCCTGACACATCGGACATCCCTTCGCCTCATGATATTATGTGTGATTTAGGGGGCTTTCTTTTTTCTCGTTTAAGTATACACGCGCACACACACACGCACACACGCACTCGCACACGCACACGCACACGCACACACAATCACACACACAATCACAGGCACACGCACACGCACACCACACACACACACACACACACACACACACACACACACACACACACACACACACACACACACACACACACACACACACATATATATATATATACATATATACATATGCATATATATATATATATATAGATAGATAGACAGATAGATAGATATATGTGTTTGTGTGTGTGTGTGTGTATGTGTGTGTATGTGTGTCTGTGTGTGTGTGTGTGTGTGTGTGCGTGTGCGTGTGCGTGTGCCTGTGATTGTGTGTGTGTGTGTGTGTGCAGGCAGACAGATAGATACACACACACACACACACACACACACACACACACACACACACACACACACACACACATATATATATATCATCATCATCAATAACGGTATGCTCATGTTTGAGCAGCCGTGGACCTCTCCACCATCCTTCGCCACTAAACTCGATCTTACGCTTTTCTTTCCGCTTGTACCATCGACAGCCCGCAAATATCTTTGATATTGTCGCTCAGTCTTGTCTTCGGTTTGCCTCTTCCTCTGTTTCCTATCACCATCCCTGTCAGCAAGTTTTTCTCAATACTTTTACTTCTCATTACATGACCAATAAACTTTAATTTCCTCTTGTTCAAGATGTCCAACAGTCGGTCTTTACAATTTATTTTTCTCAGCACTTCATCATTCGTCTTTCTCTCTGTCCAGCTAATACGCAGTACTCGTCTGTAACACCACATTTCAAAACTATTGATCTTTTTCTTGTCTATCTACTTCAACACCCAACATTCAGAACCATATGATGCAATTGGGAAAACTAATGAGTTCAATAACCTCAGCTTTGTCCGTAAGGTAATGCTTCGATCTTTCCAGATGTTATTGAGAGCAATTGTGGCGCTTTTGGCAATGGTAATTCTTCTTTTTATCTCCGGTGAATCATCATATGAATTAGTTAAAACAGCTCCAAGATAAGTGAACTCTTTCACATTTTCCACAATCATTCCATTGATTGTAACATGTCCATCATTGTTCATTGCCGGTTATCTTTGAATCTTCATGATCTTAGTTTTCTTGGCATTAAGAAACAAGCCAGCCTTTTCGCTTGCTTCTCTAACTTTATCTAGTAGTTGTTGTAGTTCAGTGATACTGCTGGCAATCAAAACTATATCATCGGCGTACCTCAGATTTGATATTTTGTATCCTCCAACATCCACAGTTCCTTCAAAATTCTCTAGAGCACCTCTCATAATTGTTTCAGAATATATATTAAAGAGGTGCGGAGACAGACTGCAACCCTGTCGTACTCCTTGTTTGACTTCGAACCATTCTGTTAACCCATAAGTGGTTCTTACAGCTGCATATATATATATATATATATATATATATATATATATATATATATATATATATATATATGTAAGGCCGCGGTGGCCGAATGGTTAGAGCGTCGGACTCAACACTGTCACGACGGCAATCTGAGTTCGAGGGTTCGAATCACCGGCCGGCGCGTTGTTCCCTTGGGCAAGGAACTTCACCTTGATTGCCTACCTAGCCACTGGGTGGCCAAGCCAGCCCAAGTCAGTGCTGGCCCCAAGCCCGGATAAAATAGAGAGAATGATTACCTAAAAAGGTACCACCGGCACTCTCCGTGGAAAGGAACTGGGGACCCTACCACGTACTCACTCCAAGAGCATCACAACAGGAAAACTACAATTAAGTATCATGCTGTGACCACGGCGGCTCAGACATGAACCTACCGTTAAAAAAGAAAGAATGTATATATGTATGTATATGAATATATATATAAATATGAATATATATATATATATATATATATATATATATATATATATATATGTATATATATATATATATATATATATATATATATATATATATATATATATATATAGACAGATAGATAGGTATGTAGATAGAAAGATAGATGCACACATACACACACACACACACACACACACACACACACACACACACACATATATATATGTTTGTGTGTGTGAGTGTGTGTGTGTGCGTGTGTGCGTATGTGCGTGTGTGTGTGTGTGTGTGTGTGTGTATAGATAGATAGATATACACACATAGATAGATATTTAGATATATTAGTGTGTGTGCGTGTGTGTGTGTGTGTGTGTGCACTTGCGTGTATCCATATTTGTGTGTGTACGCCACTGCATGAATATATATGTTTTCCGTTCTATTTCATGTAATTTTAGAATTAGGAGACCATTGGCGGTCAGTCTCATAATGTGATTGCAAATTCATGATCATTTGCAGAATTCCAGTTGCGTATCACGGCCATACATTACCCTGAAATTCATGGTGTGATGCTGGCCATGATTTCAGTTGCGAATTTATAGCAGTGAAAATTTATAATTTCATAAAAAAGTGTAAAACAAACAGATTTGCGTGTTTGTCATTCTGTTATATGGGTATTTCCTTTTCATAAAGACAAACAATTAAATAAATAAAAGGTACTGTTAAGCTCACATGCATACAGCATACATATTCACAGACACGTACACAACACACACACACGCACTACCCTCTTCCCTCCAACCCATCCCCACTACTTTCACTCAACATTTTCAACCCCCCCCCCCCCCCACCCCACCCCCACCGATATTTTCGATCCCCCCTTTTCCCAGTCAACCTTAATGTTGTCAAGTTGGCTTTTTTTTTTACTTTTGTAAGTAATCTCTACCTGTCATGCTCCGTTGACAACTATTTACACGAATCAGAAGGATTAAACGTTGACACTAAATAAACCAGAATATTCCTCTTCGACTAGGATGATCTAAGTTTGTAATCCAGACCCGAAAAAAGTGTTATGATCACTAAAGGCTCAGGTTTAAGGTCAAGTGAAGGAAGGGTCGGCGCTGTTAGGATTTAACCGCCGTTAATCCTAGGGAGTAAATCCTCGAGGAGGTGCATCAGGATTATTTGGCGTTAAGATGAGATGCAGGATGAAGAAACCGTGGAAAGAAGTAGAAGTAGATAAGGATGGAGGAGAAGATGGGGAAGAAAACGAAGAGTGGAACAACGAAAGGAAGGAGAAAGGAAGCTAACGAAGAAAGATAAGAAAATTAAATAAAAGGGAAAAGGTGATGACAGTGATACTGAAAAAAAGAGGGAGATGGTGATGAAGGAAGAGGAGGAGGAGGAGGAAAAAGAAAAGACGAAAGAGGAGATACAAAATGAGCAAGAA
>NC_051399.1:25861154-25866154 GCF_015228065.2 Penaeus monodon
TCACATGAAGTTTATCATAAAACTTGTAAGAGTGGAAACATAAAAACGGATAATGGTGATCGGACCGGTAGATGCATCAAGAACTAAAGTGGAGATATGTTCATTACCAGTGGGATTTTGGATTCTGCACAGCAACGAGTTTCGGATGGCAAACCCTGTGCCGTACTGTCTGGGCTCATCTTTACTCTTAATATTCCAAAAGAAGGTATAGTTTTTCACATATTAAGCCTTGGTCTTGGAACCGTGTTTCTTGGAGTCCAGTAATATCTATTTTCAGTTTTGATAGTTCTTTATCAATTATTGCTGTCTTCTGAACATCATCAACTTGAGTGAGGTCATCTGAGATACCAGGGCACACGGTCCTCACATTCCCTGTGGCCAGTCTGGAAAAGAGTTTCTTATCAGATGTGTATCTTCTGGTCCACTTGTTGGGCATAACCCTAAGCCCCAGGCACCCACAGAAACAGTTAGACCATGGCACCCTATTTGCTGGGAGCTGCCCTGCTACGACGGGCAGTAGCTGATAAGTGGGGTAAGATTACCCCTCTTATCGTTGAAGATGACCCGTGAATTTACGCCAATCGAGCTAAAACTTATAACCCGTAACTGCCACCTCCCATGTTGTGCCTTCATGTGAAGCTCTCGAGGGCGGAAGCCAGGTCTGTATAAAGGAGGACTGAGTTGCCCATGCTGTAATCCTCTCCTCTCGGCATCTCAAGTGAAGGCAAGGCAAGGGCCAATACGTCCGGCGCTTGTTCAACTGCAGAAGCTGCCAGAAAGGTATTCAGTGGAAACCAAAAACAGCCTAACGGGGCTTCCTTCCGGTGTTTGAGTTCGGGGTTCACCTACCCTAGACCAACTGCCATAGGACTGATGAGCTGGATCTACCCACGGGACTGACTGTGGTAACTAAAATGAAACGTAGGAAGAATGCCGAAAGTCAGAACTACTGTACAGTTTCCCAGCGAGCAATCCCAGCTGGTAAGAAACTTGTAAACACGCCGGCATCCTGACAGAACCCCACCCTACCACAGCCAGGGCACAGGTAAGGCGCTGGATGCCATCCTAGGATTCATAAGCCTCATGCTTACGCCTGTCGCGTGTGTGTGTGTGTGTGTGTGTATATATGCGTGTATGTATAGTTATTATGTATATATTATATATATATATATATATAGTATATATATATATATATATATATATATATATATATATATATATATATGTATATATATATAAATAATATATATATATATATTAATATATATATATATATATATATAGATATATAATATATATATATATATTATATTATTATATATATATATATATATGTATAATATAATAATATTATATATATTACATATATATTATATATATATATATATATATATATATATATATATATATATATATATATATATATATATATACAGAGGTAGAGAGAGAGGAAGAATTCGTAGAATTGTTACAGGGTAATTCAATTATTTTTTATATTTTTTTTTTTACCGAAAAAAGGTTTTGAATACTATAACGAATTATAACCACTAGAAAAAATATATATACGAAAATTTGCCAAAACAAGAAAATGAATTTTATACAAAAAAAAAAATTATCATTTTCCCCATCTTCTCTTCTCATTCACTCCCTTATTCATTTCCTCACTTATTATTATTCCCTGCATCAATCCGGCCTGAAGTGTAGGCACTGGAAATATGTGCGCATCGAGACCGTCAGATGCTCGCGCGCTTTTCTCCCCGACTTTATATTCCGGTCCGCCTCCCTCGCCGCGCCATTACGTACCCCGGCGGCTTGGTGGCAGCGGCTGGTGTTGGGCCTGATTAATTGTGCATAATCTGTCATGTTCCTCCGTGATGAGACAACTGCTGCCACTCCTCTCGCTCTCTTCTCTTCGCTTCTCTTCTCTTCTCTTCTCTTCTCTTCTCTTCTTTCTCGCTCTTTTCTCCCTCACTCCCCCCCCCTCCCTCCCTCCCTCTCTCCTTCTCCCTCTCCCCTTCTCCCTCCCCCCCTCACCCTCCTGCCTTCCCTTGAGTCCTGAGGGAAGGGAGGGGGGGTGAGGGGAAGTTCGTCACTCTGTCCTAATTCATGTTTGTTTCTCCCAAGAGCGACAAGGTTCATTATATTTTTGTTTATGTGTTCTCGGTGGGACTGTTCATTAGCCTCGCCTACTCTGTCTATGTCTGTTTCTTTTTTTTCTCTATCTCCATATCTGTCTCTGTTTGCCTTTATCTCTTTTTGTCGGTCTCTGTCTGTCTGTCTGTCTGTCTCTGTCTCTGTCTCTGTCTCTGTCTCTCTCTCTCTCTCTCTCTCTCTCTCTCTCTCTCTCTCTCTCTCTCTCTCTCTCTCTCTCTCTCTCTCTCTCTATCTATCTTCTCTATCTATCTCTAATCTTATCTTATCTATCTATCTATATATTATCTATTATATATATCTATATGATATATATATATATATATATATAATATATATATATATATATAATATATATATATATTAATATTATATATAATATATATATTATATTATATATATATAATATATATATATATATATATATATAATCTTTCTCTCTCTCTACCTTACTTTAATCTCTGCCATGTTTATGAAATAAGATTTAAAGAAAGATGAGACAATAGTTTCAAATCATCTTCAAGTATTAATTATATAAAAAAAAATGGAAGAGCGTTTAGTATTCACATTTCATGCATATAATTATTTATAATTTATCATTCATAATCTACAGTCTATATGATATATTTACACTGTCTTAGTTATATAACACAAACGGTCTTAATTATAATATTAACATCGTCTTAATGATAATCATCTTTTGTAGGGGAAACCCAATATTCACTTGGCGTGACCCTGCCTGTTCCCAGCCTCCGCCCCACTTTCTCTTCTTCTCTCTTCTCCCATCTCTTCTATCTCCCTTTCTCCTTTACTGATGTAACGCTGAACGCCCTTAACCTTATACAGATATGTTATACCAAATTCCGCCTGATTCCGTATATACTTATTGTTATTATCATCTACGCATTACTTTTCCTTGCTAGGATTTTGTTAAATGCTCAAAGACACAACTGCAGAGAGAGAGAGAGAGAGAGAGAGAGAGAGAGTGGGGGGGAGAGAGAGAGAGAGTGGGGGAGAGAGAGAGAGGGGGGGGCGGGGACAGAGAGAGAGAGACAGAGAGGAGAGAGAGAGAGAGAGTTTGTTTGGTTTAGATTCCATTTGATACAATGGATATTCTTGGTGTGACATACTGTCTGCTTGATTTTGCTCACGTGTGTTAGCTGGTACTGACTCGGCGGAACCGAGTCCTTGCCCGCCGTGGTGCCCAGCCACAGCAGTAACCTCCGGGCGACAGTTGCAACTTCTCGCGCCTGGGCGGGGCGCGAACCGCCGACCACTCGGATGAAAGGCCGACACGTTACCACTGTACTAGCCCGGAGAGAGGAGAGAGAGTGAGAGAGAGAGAGAGGGGGGGGGAGAGAGACAGAGAGAGAGAAAGAGAGAGGAGAGAGAGAGAGAAAGAGAGAGAGAGAGAGAGAGAGAGAGAGAGAGATAGAGAGAGAGAGTGAGAGAGAGAGAGGGGGGGGAGAGAGACAGAGAGAGGAGAGAAAGAGAGAGAGAGAGAGAGGGGGGGGGGAGACAGAGACAGAGAGAGAGAAAGAGAGAGGAGAGAGAGAGAGAAAGACAGAGACAGAGAGAGACAGAGAGACAGAGACAGAGACAGAGAAAAAAAAAAAAAGAATAAGGAAAGAAAAAAAAAAATAGGTAAAGAAAAACAAACACAACAATAACAAGAAAAACATAAGAGAGAGAGAAAGAAAAAAGAGAAAAAGAGAAAGAAAATAGAAATAACAAACAGGCTACACACAAGAAAATCTTCCACCCAGTTCATTTCACAAGAGACCTCCCTGACAGTCAGGATCAATACCGTCTAAACGCAGTCTGAACGGGCAGTTTGACATGCAGAATGACATGACCAATTAATTGAGAACGGACTGGCAATAAAAAGGACAAAACATATTAAATTTCTCTGGAATGTTTGTAGTTCTTTACTGATTTGAATTACTTTTAAAATATCAAAGTATTATCGAAAGCCGACGGCACGTTTCCAGGAATAGAAGTATAATAAGTAATTATTATAATGTTAATAATGGTGATAATGATAATAATAATAATGATAATAACGATGATAATAATAATGGTGTGATGCTAATAATAATAATAATTATTATTATTATTATTATTATTATTATTATTATTATTATTATTATTATTATTATTATTATTATTATTATTATCATTATTATTATTATTATCATTATCATTAGCATTATCATTATCGTTATTATTATTATTATTATTATTATCATTATTATTATTATTACTATAGTAATGATAATAACAATAACGATGATGGTAATAATGATAACAATCATAATAATAATGACAATAAAGAAAATAAGAATGATAATAATAGTAATGATGATGATAATAATAATAATAATAATAACAATAACAATAATAATAATAAAATGATGATAATAATAATAATAATAATAATAATAATAATAATAGTTATAGTCATAATAATAAAAATAACATCAATGAAATGATGATGAAGATGGTAATGATAATGATAGCAATTATGATGATAATAATAATAATTATTATTATTATAATCATTATTACTCTTATTATTATTATTATTATTATTATTATTATTATTATTATCATTATTATTATCGTTATCATTATTTCTATAATATTAATAATAATAGTAATAATAATAATAATAATAATAAGAAGAAGAAGAAGAAGAGTAATAATGATTATAATAATAATTATTATTATTATTATCATCATAATTGCTATCATTATCATCACCATCTTCATCATCATTTCATTGATGTTATTTTTATTATTATGACTATAACTATTGTTATCATTATGATTATAATTACTAATATTAT
>NC_051399.1:25871154-25878654 GCF_015228065.2 Penaeus monodon
TTATGCATAAGATGTGTAAAGTATAGTATTTATTAATCATTTCATTATAGATATATTTTTTCTGAATTTAATTTTATTAGGGAAATCCAGCGACTAGGAAATCTAAAGTTGGGAGAAAGGAAGGGCTCTGTAATGTCCTGACCTTTGATATAATAGATAAATAAATGAAAAAAAAAAATAAAAAGGTCAAAAGATAAAAAATTTAAAAACAAAAAATAATAAATAAAAAAACAATAAAAAGGAAACTAATCCTCCAGCAAAAGGGTCACGGCGTCCTTCCTTGGGTAAAAAAAAAAACCCCTGGAATGAATCGCCATCAAATCTATTGTATGAAACCCCATTCACGGACCCCCATCCCAATAAAACCCGGGAAAAAAAGGGTTTGGCAAAAGACCGGAACTATTTGACTGCGAAATAAAACCCTTAAAATACCGGTATTCCTGCGGCAGAGGCAGCTCTCCGGACAGCTGACGGCGAGAGTGCTCTTGTACTGAAGTTACAGCCCGGGGGGGGGGCCAAGGGGGCCGTTTCACCAAGGGCTCCCTCAGGGGGGGGTGGCACTGGATGGGGGGCCACCGTTGGGGCCAGTGTTGTTTAGGGGAAAGGGGGGTTGGAGGAGAGAGAGAAGGGGAAAGGCGGAAAAAGGAAAGATGAAAGGGAGAGAAAAGGGGAAAAAACGCAGAATTCTCATTATTTCTCTTCCTTCTTTTTTTTTGGGAAAGTCCCATTTCTATGGACAGAAGAAGGGGCATGATCCATTTGAATTTTCTCTCTCTCTCTCTCTCCTCTCTCTCCTTTTCTCTCTCTCTCTCTCTCCTTCTTTTCCTTCCCTCTGGCGTATGGGAGAGTCGGGAGAACGACGAGAGAGGATGGTATGTCGGAGACCGGGCGAGAACGAGAGAGGCGGGAGGAGAAGGAGGAGAGAGAGGGAGAGTGGGAGCGCGACGAGGGGGGGACGATTGAGCTGATGGGGAAGGGGGAGAGACCAGAGTGGACGGTGAGATTGAAGAGACAAGAGAGGTGATGGAGGAGCGAGAGTGGAGCGAGGGAGGTTGGAGCCAGGAGTAGAGTGGGAGGGGGGGGGGTGGAGGAGAGAGTGGGAAAGGAGACTGGGATTGCCGTGAGATGAGAGAAGAGCGGGGGTAGGTGAGCCTGGAAGAGAGGAGCGTAGTGAGAGTGAGGATTGAGGTAGAGTCGGGAGTGAGAGGCGGGAGGAGTAAGGGGAGTGCTTGGGGAAGGGGCCAGGAAGGACGGGCGACCCGGAGAGGGTGAGTGTTCGAGAAGAGAGACCCACCGGAATAGATGGATCGTCCCCGCGCGCAAGTAGGAATACACCACCCACCGGGATGAAGAGAGGAGGAGAGCCGAAGAGAGAGCGATGACGGATCCTGAGAGCAAGAGGGACTAGAGTTGATGGATAGGTGAGATTTGGGTAGATGAGGGAGCGTGGGAGCGAGGATGAAGGTGGAGGGCGAGACGGAGGAGGGACTGCTGATTCGGCTCCGAGGTGACGGGAGAGGAGGTGAGAGACTGGAGGGCAATGGAGACCGAGAGAGACGGCGATGCGAGAGAGGGGGAATAGAGACGAGGAGAGAGAGAAGAGAGAGGAGAGAAGAGAGACGGAGAGGACGAGATGATTGAGGACTGGAGATATGAAGATGCAGTGGAGAGAGAGAGAGAGAGGCAATGGAGAGAGAGAGAGACATACACACACGATACTCAGAGAGAGAAGATTCGAGGGGAAGGAAACGACTGGCACGGACGAGAGGTCTCGTTCTTCCCTGGAACGGTATAATCGTATTTAGTCGGCCAAATTGAAACCGTTTTTTATTCCATTCCGAGTGCCACACGTCCCACTGGGCACTTGTTCTTTCTCCTTCTCGCTGGTCTCTCAGTGTGTCTATCTCTCTTTCATTTTCTGTCTGTCTGTCTGTCTGGTCTCTGTAACTTTCTTTCTCTCTCTCTCTCTCTCTCTCTCTCTCTCTCTCTCTCTCTCTCTCTCTCTCTCTCTCTCTCTCTCTCTCTCTCTCTCTCTTCACTCACTCACGCACTCACTCATTCTCACTGACTCACTCACACATGGCACCGTAGTGACAAGTGGCACTGTCTCCGAGGTGTAACATTCAGGCACTTCGCTATAGGAAATAAACCCATGCCAGTCTGAAGGGCAAGAGCATAGGCCTAAAATAAGATATCTTGACGAAATTTATCTCTCCTTCGATTTATTTGTATCGGTAGATCTATTTTTTGCGTCTAACCTCTTAGTCTTATCTACCCGATTGCCTATAAATCCGTATAACCGACTAACGCATTCTCCGTCTCTCTCCATCTTCATCTGTCTATCTTCCGGCCTGTTTGTCTGTTATCCATCGATCTGTGTCTCAAATCTTGCCTGTCAGGCTGTTGTCTGTCAATATTCTTCACCTGTCTCATTCCCACATTATCTCTCTCTCTCGCTTTCGATCTAACTATCTATCTGATTGTATGTCTATCTGTTACGCTTTCTTTCTCTCTCTTTTTCTTTTCTGCCCCCCCCCCCCTTTCCTCTCTCTCTCTCTCTCTCTCTCTCTCTCTCTCTCTCTCTCTCTCTCTCTCTCTCTCTCTCTCTCTCTCTCTCTCCTCTCTCTCTCTCTCTCTCACTCACTCTCTCCTTCTCCCCTCTCCCCTCCCTCTCTCTCTCTCTCATCAAGACAGCGTTACAGTAATTAGGGAACGAGACAGTCAAGGAAAAGAAACCACGCCAAACTAGTGCAACGACTCGACAAAAAAAAACACCTGCATAACACACAGTACACATCCCAGCATCCTGAACCCACTTCAGCCTCCTGTGTATAAACCCAAACACGGCAGGAAATCAGCGAAGAAGAAGAAGAATGACGCCTTCGATTAATTCAGTCGAGGGACCTTGCTCGGTCCTGTTTCCCCGACGTCCCTTGAGGATGAGCTCGACGCCCTTGCTCGATTAGGCCCAAGACCACGGGGCTTGTAAATGACACGCGGGAACTATGAGAGGAAGATGTATTTCTATTTTATGCATAAGATGTGTATGTATAGTATTTATAAAATCTATTTCAGTTATGGGATATATTTTTTCTTGAATTTAATTTTTATTAGGGAGAGTCCAAGCGACTAGGGAAGAATCTAATGTGGTAGAAAGGAAGGTCTCTGATAATGTCCTTGACAATTATGATATTAAATAAATAAATAAATGAAAATAAAAAATAATAAATAGGTCAACAGATAAATAATTTAAAAAACAATAAATAGATAAATAAATAAACAATAAACGAGAAGCTAATCCTCCAGGCAAAGGCATCAGCGAGCGTACCTTCCTTGGCTAAAAAAAAAAGCCCGTGGAATGAGATCGCCATCAACTCTATTGTATGAAACCCGATTCACAGGACCCGATCCACAATAAAACCCGGAAGAAAAGGGTTTGGCAAAGACCGGGAACTATTTGAGCTGCGAAATAAAACCGTAAGATACGCGGTATTCACTGCAGGGACAGAGGCAGCATCTCCGGACAGCTGACGGCGAGGAAGTGCTCTGTGTACTGAAGTTGACAGCCGAGGAAGGGAGGAGCCAAGGGGGCCGTTTCACCAAGGGCTCCGTCAGGGGGCGTGGCACTGGATGGGAGGGCCAGCCGTTGGGTCCAGTGTGTGGATGAGGGAAAGGAGGGTTGGAGGAGAGAGAGATGAGGGGAAAGGCGAGAAAGGAAGAGATGAGAGAGAGAGAGAAAGGAAGAAAGAACGACAGAATTCTCATGTATTGTCTCTTCCTTCTTTTTTCAGGAATGTCCTACTTTCTATGGACAGAAGAAGGAGCATGAATCCATTTGAATTTTCTCTCTCTCTCTCTCTCTCTCTCTCTCTCTCTCTCTCTCTCTCTCTCTCTCTCTCTCTTCTCTCTCTCTCTCTCTCTCTCTCTCTCTCTCTCTCTCTCTCTCTCTCTCTCTCTCTCTCCTCTCATCTTCTTCTCATCTCTCCTCCCTTCTCCTTCTTCCCTTCCTCATCCCTTCTCCACTCCCTCCTTCCTCTCTCCTTCCTCCCTTCTCCTCCTACTATCATCTATCTCCTAACCTCTGGTACTTTTCAGTTCCAGCTTCACATCAGTTCACTGTTATCGAATGCCATGTAGCAGCTGCCATCTGCGACTTCTGAGGAAATTTTGCCTTGTTTCTTCCGCTCGCCTGCACCTGCATCCCCTTCATCTGAATGCCATCCATGTCATCTATTGTGTCATGCAAAGATTCTCGTGACTTTTAGGGGGGAAAGGAGATTGCGTATTGAAAAATAATATATGCTGAAAGAATTGATGAAAACAAAAAAAAACAGGTAAGCAAAATGTAAAAAAAGATATATGAATATTATCATTATACATAAATTGGGTTACAACTATAAATTAGATTCAAACTAGGTCTCAAAAATGAATTTCATTTTAGATGTAACATAAATTTATCAGACACTGTATTAAAAACTATTCAGATCAAGATGAAGTTACTGAATAAAACGAATAATTTTATTTATCATATTTACAGAGTGATTATGTAGAATAAATATAATTTGTATGTCATCTAATTCACTAAGTTTTCCCCAGTGGAGTTTCCTTCGCCCAAAGCCTTCACTGTTTTATGTGTGTATGGGGGAGGGGTTGTGTGTGTGTGTGTGTGTGTGTGTGTGTGTGTGTGTGTGTGTGTGTGTGTGTGTGTGTGTGTGTGTGTGTGTGTTAGTGAGTAAGCATTACAAAATCTGTCTCGTGTTATGTGTGTGTGTATAGTATTATATATAGTTAGATATATAATAGCATATATAATAATATATAATATATATATATGATATATATATTATATATATATATAATATAATATATATTACATATATATATATATAAAATATATATATATATATATATATATATATATATATATAATATATATATATATATATATATATATATATATATGTACACATTATATATATATATATATATATAATATATATATATATATATATATACATATATATACATAATATACATACACACACACACACACACACACACACACACACACACACAATATACGTATATACATATAATAATAATATAATAATATATATATATATATATATATATATATATATATATACATATATATATATATATATATATATATATATATATATATATAAGGAAAAAATCCCACGAATTCATGAAAAACAATTCAGCGCGACGCAAGAGATATATCTATGATAGTTAACCAAACCGCCATAAAAACAAATAAACGAAACGTAAAATGCCAAACATAAAAAAGAAAAAAACGTGGAAAGTATTTTGAAATTCCATTAGGGAGACGAATAACTGAAAGACTGACTTCAGAGAGAGAAAAAAAAGAAAGAAAATATATCCCTTACCAGATATATTCTCTGAGGAAAAAAAAAAAAAGTTTCGAATAACTACAAACAAGTAACATGTGAGACAAGGCTTTGATTACAGTTCGATGAAAGTATTTGTTGATTTATTCCGAGGTAGAAACAATCCACACTCGGAGCGATGTTTTAAAGTTAAGATGAGTTAAATGTTTATGAAAATACAGGGTTGTTTCCATGCCTCATATATATACACCAACATATAGTCACACAGCACAATGTACACACATACATCTAACTCACATACGTACACACACGCGCGCGCACATGTACATCTAACGCGAACATGCACACACACATACACACATACAGACACATACACACACGCACACACACACACACTCACACACACACACACACACACACACACACACACACACACACACACACACACACACACACACACACACACACACACACACACACACACACACACACCACACACACACACAAGCACACGCAAGCAGGTGCTCGGAGGCGACACCCGATCGCGAGAGGGCGCTGCATCGGCCTCCGCCCCCGCCTCCGCCTCCGCCTCCGCCTCCGCCTCCGCCTCCGCCTCCGCCTTCGCCTCCGCCCGTGCCCGGCGCCCGCAGTCATGGTCAGCCAGATGTGTTGTCGGGAAGGAGATCGATCGACAAGGAGGGAATTGTCCACAGCGCCTCCTTCACCCCCCCTCCCTCCTCCCCTCCTTCCCCTCCTCCCTCCCTCTCTCCCTCTTTCCCCCTCCCTCCCTCCCTCCTTCCCACTCTCCTTCCTCCCATTCTCGACTCACAGTCCTTCTCTCTCTATCTTCTCCCTTATTCCTTCCTATTTCCTTCTATTCCTCCTTTCGGTTCCCTCTTCTTCTCCCTCTATCCCTTCGTCCTCTTACGCTCCCTCTTTCTCTCTCCTTCCCTATTCTTCTTCCTCTCTCCCTTCTTCCTCCTACTCTCCCTTTCTCTGTCCCTCCTTCCACTCTCCCTCCCTCTTTCCCTTCTCCATCACTCTTCTCCTTCCTCTCTCCCTCCGACGTCTTCCGTCCCTCCCTCCCTCCCCTCTCCCTCTCATTCTCCCACCCTCCTTCCTTCTCCTCCCTCCCTCCCTCCAAACTTACCTCCCTTCTTTCTGTCGCAGCATCTCCCTCTCCCTCAAATGCCGCTTCTCTTTCCCACTTTCTCGGTCATCTTCATCTTCAACTTCTCCCCCTCCCTCCTTCCTCACCTTCACCCCCTCTCTTTCCCTCGCCCTTCCTTCCCCTGTTCCCCTCCTTCCTCCCTCCCCCTCTTCCCCTTGCTCACCCTCCTTCCTCTCTCCCTTCCTCATCCCCCCCCTCTCCCTCTCTCACCTTTTTCCCTTCCCTATGCCTCTTCCTCTCCTCTCCCTCACCCTACTCTCCTTGACCCCTCCTCCCTCACCCCTCGTCCCTCGCCCCTCCTCCCTCCCCTTCCCCTTCCTATCCTCTCTTCCCTCACCTCCTCCCTCTTCTTTCCTTTTTTCCCCGTACTCCCTTTTTCCTTCTCTCCTGCCCTTTTAAACCTGACCTTCACCCTTCCCTCCACCTCCTTCCCTTACACTTATACCTTCCTCACCCTCTCCCTCACCCATCCCTCCACCTCCCTCACCCTTACCCCCTCCTATCCTTTTAAGCCCCTCCCCCTCCCTCGCCCCTCCCTCCACCCTCCACCCCATCCCTCCACCCCTTCACCCTTACCCCCTCTACCCTTTTAAGCCCCACCCCCTCCCTCAGCCCTCCCTCCACCCCCTCACCCTTACCCCCTCCTACCCCCTCGTGCCCCGCCAGGATGCTCACAGCCGATGAGACAATATCCTGTCGCAGAGCCTCCGCGGCCGCTCGCCTCCCCTCGGCCCTCGCCAATTACGCCCTCCTCCCAGGAACCTCCCTCCCCCTTCCTCCCTCCCCTTCCCCTCCTTCCTCCTTTTCCTATTCGTTTGATTCTCCTTCTGCTACCTTCTTTGTGTTTTTCTATTTTTTCTATCTTTTTTTTCCTTCTGTTTCTTCTTTCTCAATGTCTTTCTTTTTTCTTCTTATTATTATTATTATTATTACTCTTCTCCTGCTTCTGCTTCCCCT
>NC_051399.1:25891154-25901154 GCF_015228065.2 Penaeus monodon
TTTCATATCGCATTGCCGTACATTTTCCGGCCACGCCTGCTGTAGATCAATAACCGATATATTATTATTAGTTACTCGCATAATATCATTTTTATTACATATCCAATTACTATTCAAGCAACACACTTACCTACTGCACTGTCTTTTGATTTATATTTATATTATATCATATTATATTATTATATATTATATTATATCTATTATTTGTCTTATACTATATATATAATATACATGTGTGTTGTGTGTGTTGATATGTATATATGTATATATATATATATATATATATATATATATATATATATATATTGTATGTTTATATTATGTATAGTATTATATTATTATATATATATAATATATATTATATATATATATATATATTATATATATATATATATATATATGCATGTATGTATGAAATGAGACTGAGAGTAAGATATCCTGCGATATCCTTAAAAAAACACTAAAGAACAAATACTTAAACAGATAACTAGCTATCACATAAAAGCACACATGGACTGACAACCAAATGATACAAAAAAGAGGGAAACGACAGACGGGAAACACCAACTATAACGGGCCTTTGATGTAACGGTTGGAGTATAACACAACATATCCATATTCATAATAGAGAGGAACATGACACACATATCATAACTTCCTTTGGATCACAACGTTTGATATAACATGGATTATAATCTCACACGATATTAACCATAGACCACAGCGCACATAACAACAATACCTACATTACAACATAACAGGCATAACGCGTAGATTATTACATACATCATAACTCCACATACACCATAACATATAGCACGAACAATGGATCATAATAAGAGATGATAACATGATCATAAACTCTATAACATACAAACGCAAGCCCATACCCCCAATGCTACCGGATCCTCTTCCTCTCTCGAGCGTTTAGTGGGGTTAGATCCCATTAGAGCTATTAGAACTTATAAAAGACTCCCCTTGAAAATAGAAAACGGGTAACTACGGGGGCAAAAGAGAAAGGCAAAGGAAGAGGAGAAATAAAATTGGAATAAGGAATATAAGGGAAGTTACTTGTGCTTGTTGAGTCGTAACGTTTTTTTTTTTATCTTTTGGGAGAAATGGCGACCTTCGTGTGATTGAAAGTCTAGAGGAGATGAAAGAGAGAGAAGGGCGATAGATGAATAGATAGGGAGAGACAGATAGATAAACAGAAAAACAGAAAGAGAGGAAGAGAGAGAGAAAAAAAAGAGAAAGAAGAAATAGACAGACCGACAAACAAACAGACAGACAAAAAACAGACACAGACACACAAACAGACAAAAGAGAGAAACAGAAAGGCAACAGTAACCGACAGACAGGCACAGAACACTACGTACCATTCCCCACTTGGTTCGCGTACCATCCCGGCTTTATTTCCAAAAAAATATATATTTTCTGCAAAACAATTGTGCAGTTGGAGTTCGTTTTCCATAGAGCATTCTTGTTCCACAGATTATGAACTGTTTTATGCAATAAACTGAGCGTGAGAATGTCTCGTTTGTCTTGAGGAAAAGTAGAAAACTCACTTTGCAACAGAAACAGATTTGGAATTTTTAAAGTTGTTTTTCATTTTTCGTTCTCACCTGTTCGTCTGTTTACTTGTAGATAGATAGATAGGTATAAAGATAGATAGATTGATAGATAGAAGGGTAGATCGTTAGGTAAATATGTTGAAAGACGGTAGATAGATAGATAAATAGGTAGTCAGGAGGGTAAGCAGGTAGGTAAACCGATAGATAGATAGATAGATGACATATAGATATTTAGATAGACAAATGAATAAACAGAGATGAATAGGTAGCTGGATAGATAATTAAATGGATAGACAGAAAGACAGACAGACAGACAGACAAATAAGCAGATACAAAGAGAGATATAAAAATAGAGAGATAGCCGTGCAGATAGATAAGTAGATAAAGAGATAGATAGATAAACATGCGGATAGATAGATAGAGAGAGAGAGACATGCAGATAAACAGATAGAAAGATAAACAGGCAGATAGACAGAATGGTACAAATATAGATAGACAGATAAAAGATAGACAGGCAGATAGACAGATAGATAGACGGATAAATATATACATATATGCAAATTCATATGAAGAGAAAGACATATTTCTGATAAACGTGATCACAGTAACCGAGATACATATATGGAGGAAGACACGTGTTAAATAATGCAGGAACACAAATATGAATACAGATGTGGATACATATTCAGATGAAGAGGCCTGCGTGAATACATGTAAATACAGACACACACACACACACACACACACAGATTTATAGTTAGATGGATAAATAGATAGATGGATGGATGGATAGACAGACAGACAGATAAATAGATAGATAGATAGATAGATAGATAGTGAGGTAGATAGAATGATATACAGATAGACACAGACAGCTAGATAGAGATATATAGATAGATAAACTAATAGTATTACAGTGTACATATACACATCTCTCTCCCTCTCTCTCTCACTCTTTCTCTCTTTCTCTCACTCTCTCTCTCTCTCCCTCTCTCTCACTCTTTCTCTCTCTCTCTCTCTCTCTCTCTCTCTCTCTCTCTCTCTCTCTCTCTCTCTCTCTCTCTATCATATATATATATATATATATATATATATATATATATATATATATATATATATAATATATATATATGCATATATAATATATATATATATATATATATATATATATATATATATATATATATATATATATGCTATGCATATATATAATATAATATATTATATATATATATATTATATATATATATATATATATAAAAAATGTGTGTGTGTGTGTGTGTGTGGTGTGTGTGTGTGTGTGTTGTGGTGTGTGTGTGTGTGTGTGTTTGTGTGTAGTGTGTGTGTGTGTGTGTGAGTGTGAGTGTGTGTGTGTGTGTGTGTGTGTGTGTGTGTGTGTGTGTGTGTGTGTGTGTGTGTGTGTGTGTGGTGTGTGTGTGTGGTGTATGTGTGTGGATATATATATATATATATATATATATATATATATATATATATATATATATATATATATATATATATATGTATATATATATATATATATATATATATATATATATATGTAAGAGAGATAGAGATAGAGATAGATAGATAGATAGATAGATAGAGAGAGAGAGAGAGAGAGAGAGAGAGAGAGAGAGAGAGAGAGAGAGAGAGTTAGACAGATGAAACATACAGAAAATGGCATACCTGAAAAGGTAAAGCTAGGCAATAAGAGGTAAAAGGAGGGGTGATTAATGATTATTGATGCCAATCCTACCGCGTCATCCACTTTACACCCACTCGTTCTTCCCACGCTTTCCTGCTAGTGAGGGAAAGAGAAGAGAGATTGAAAGAGAGAGGGAGACAGAAAGACAGAGAGACAGACAGATAGACAGACAGACAGAAATATTAACAAAACGAAAAAAGCACGTTCACTTGAGACTAAGCTTTCCCAACGGTAACACAAATCCGCAAAATAAGAAGGCAGAGGAAAGGATTAATGCTATAAGGACAAGTGGCATAAAAACAATCAAGTACGAGTTTGTCTGGCATGTTGTAGATTGTAGACTATACTCGTAGAAAGTACCTCCATGTAGAGTTTTTAAAGCACGAGATCTAAAACCATTTAATGTCCAACAACGTTGTATTTACATTATTCCATTAATTTATTTTAAAGGATTTGCTATTTCATCTGATATTGTTCGCCATATAATCTTATACTCAAGGGATTCCGTGCCTCCCTTAATATTCTTCACAGTAGGATTCAATACCAGATATAACACATATAAGGGGATCCAGTAACACTTACTGCCTGACTCCATTCAAGGGGATAGAGCTTATTGTTATTCAGTTTTATCATACGTGATATAATGAAATCCAATCCCACAAGTGGATACATAACAAATGAGACAAACGATCTCCCGGTAGACAATGACAATCGGTATGTAAGAGCATTATAGAATCGAATTCTACACGAATGGATATCAAAGCTATATAAAATTGTTCTGTGTATTGAAATATAATCCGATATCAGGAAATAGAATCTGAAATTGTAACGGGCTTTGTTATATAACAAGTTCAGTTCCATAGGGTAGATCTGAATATAACATACTAGTATCGGGATCATAGTGAAATATAGTGCCGTAAATATAACGTTATACTAGGATTTTATCGTATGTAAATTCAAAGTATACGTTTACAAACATACTTTATTCATGCCATACTTATTCCCAGGCACATGGCTGCATCATGCAAATTTATATGATACTGACAAGCAGATTAAAGCCTGCAAATCAAAAAATGTATTATACATCTTTGCAAGCAGATAAAAGCCTGCAAATCAAAAAATGTATTATACATCTTTGCAAGCCTAACTATTTCATATAAATCTACAAACTTCCATACTAAACGCACA
Organism: Penaeus monodon; assembly: GCF_015228065.2. NCBI lineage: Eukaryota > Metazoa > Arthropoda > Malacostraca > Decapoda > Penaeidae > Penaeus > Penaeus monodon. The sequence goes on from NC_051399.1 coordinate 25,895,622, forward strand.
CACAAGCACATTAACATCACACATTCAAATTTTAAACCATGCAAATCTTGATACTCACAAGCACACCAAACACCATACTCTACCATCCCAAAAGGAACTACCACTATACGAAAACTCTCAATGGCATATAATCAAGCAGCATGCACACCATATCAACACCATACACTGTACTTGGGACGACCCAGCTTCATTTTTGCGTTCTTGAATAAAAGCTGGTTTTGAGCTTCTGTATTCATTGAAAACAAGGGAAAGGACAGAGCCGATATATGGAATATGAAATTGTATATAATTCTAAAGAGGAGAAAATTATTGCGTTTCTGCTATTCTACCTATGATTATTATTGTTGTTCATCGGTATCCTCACACTGTCATTATTAGTAGTATTATCATTATTATCATTATCGTTATTGTTACTGTTATTTTTGTCATTGTCATTTATCATTTTAAAAATATCATTAAAAATCATAATCATTAATTCGTTGTTGTTATTATCATCATCATGATAATTATCAACATCATAATCATCATCATTATCCATATCAATATTATTATCATTATCATCGTCATTATCATAATTATCCTTTAACATTATTATCATCATTATCATTATAATTATTATTATCATCAACATCATTATTATCATCATCACGAATATCATCATCATTATCATTATTATAGTCTTTAATATTATCATCATTCCCATTATCATCCTCATTACTGTTGGCATCATCATTATTATCAGCACCATTATCATTGCCATTATCACTGTTAATATCATCATCACTTTCACTATCACTATCGCCATGATCACTAAATCTATCACTGCCTTTATCACTATCACTATAATTATCATTTTCACTTATCAGAATGACTGTCATTAGCATTAAGTATGGCATTATCATTATCACTATCATTATCGTTTTCATTGTCATTACCACTATTATTATTATCATTATCACTAACATCATTATTATCATCATTATCATTATCATTATTATCAATATCATTATCTTTATCATCACAATTAATAGTAGTATCATTATTATTATTCTCATTATCACTGTTATTTTTTTCGTTATAATAATCATTATCATCATCATCATTATTGTCATAACTGTTATCATTATTGTTATTGATACTATCATTCGTCTTTTTTATCATAATTTATATAATTAGTAGCAACATTATTATCATTAACATTTTCCCCATTACCGTTAGTAAGGAAACTTATTCCTCGATATTATATGACTGAAAGTATTAATTACCACGTGGATTTTGTGGTAACGAAAAGGGTTGTTGTTGTTGTTGTTGTTGTTGTTGTTGTTGTTGGGAGTCTCGGATTCATCACAAATTTTTTCGCTTTGTTTCATTCATTTTAGTCTTCTTTTCCCTCCCTCCCTTCCTCTCTCTTTCTCCTTCTCTCTCTCTCTCTCTCTCTCTCTCTCTCTCTCTCTCTCTCTCTCTCTCTCTCTCTCTCTCTCTCTCTCTCTCTCTCTCTCTCTCTCTCTCTCTCTCTCTCTCTCCTCTCTCTCTCTCTCTCTCTCTCTCTCTCTCTCTCTCCTTTCTCTCTCTCTCTTCTCCCCTCTCTCTCTCTCTCTCTCTCTCTCTCTCTCTCCTTCTTTCTCTCTCTCTCTCTCTCTTCCTTCTCTCTCTCTCTATCGCTTATAAAAATCTCTCTACGTCGCCTTTCTCTCTACTCTTTTCTTCTTTTCTTCTTTTCTTTCTTTCTTTTTCTCTCTCTTCGTTCTCTCTTTCTCTTTCTCCTTTCATTCTTTCTTTTCTTTTTTTTTCTTCTCTCTGTTTTTTTTTTCTCTCTTCTCTCTCTCTCTCTCTTGCTCTCTCTCTCTCGCTTTTTTTTTTTTTTTCCCTTTCTTTCTCTTCTCTCTTCTCTCTCTTTTTCTTTTCTTCTCTTTCAGAGATAGAGACAGGCAGTCAGACATAAAGTTAGAGAGAGAGAGAGAGCGAGAGAGAGAGAGAGAGAGAGAGAGAGAGAGACATGCAGACAGAAACAGAGAGGCAGAAAAAGATAGACAGAAAGAAAGACAGAGAGAGACAGAAAGGGAGAGAGAACCAGCGAAAGGGAAAGAGAGATGAAGAAAAGGTGAAAAACAGAGAAAGGGTGAGAGAGAGAAAAGGGAGAGAGAGACAGAAAGAGGCAGAAAGAAGAAAAGAGAAAGAGGAAGGGAGAGAACGAGTGACAGGGAGAGAACCGGTTAACTTTTGGCTCAGGGTCTCCTACTTAGCCATGCGGGCAACGAAACCCATTTTTAACTTTACCTCACCCAGGTTCGAGATTCATTAATACCAAGTTCCACGTGTGATTAATTGCCCTGTGTAACATTTTTTAAAGTATTATCGTTGTTTTTTTCTTTTTCTTTTCTGTTCGTTTTCATTTAATCGTTATTCTTTTTACCCCCTTTCGTAGCTGTTTTTTGTATGTGGACTGAGAAGTATTTGAGACATGCTTGGGACGTGTTTTTGGTGGGCAAGGTTGTGTGTGTGTATGTGTGTGTGTGTGTGGTGTGTGTGTTGTGTGTGTGTTGTGTGGTGTGTGTGTGTTGTGTGGTGGTTTGTGTGTGTGTGGTGTGTGTGTGTTTGTTGTGTGTGTGTGTGTGTGTGTGTGTGTGTGTTGTGTGTGTCTGTGTGTGTGTGTGTGTGTGTGTGTGTGTGTGTGTGTGTGTAATAATAATAATCATCGGTTTATTGAATCTCATGTGGCCAGGGGCTGAAAATATATATAGAAATACAGATAAAGAGACAAACTATATATACATAAACGTATATAAACAATAAACAACGAAATAAACTAACAGTCTATGGGGAAAAATAATAACAAAAGAAGCAAGAGAAACAAAAAGCAAAAGACAAGTGCAAGTACAGGTAAGCTAGGTGTGCTTGACTAGTAATTGCGGACTAGCGCTCGTACAAGAGGTGTTGGGCGGTCCATTGACTAGTGCTCGTTGATGAGTCGGACTAGAGTGGGTATTGTGCTCCGGTGGTAGCGGTCAGTGCGGGCCCTGATGGGCACCAGTTTGTTGGCGGCGCGTAGGGCCCGGCGAGGTGGCAGCAGGTCGCGGAGGCGTGGATGGCACAGCAGCTTCAGCCCAAACTGCTGGAGTGAGGTGGTATAGTGAGTGGCGAGGAAGGTGAGGCCTAGGGCAGTCAAGGCGCTGTCATAGCTGGTATAGGCAGGACTGAGAATGATCTTGGCTGCCCTTTTCTGTTCCCTCTCGAGTTGTAGCAGCTGGGTGGCGGTGAGGGAGGGGGCCCGGCGGGGGAGGCGTAAGTCAGCTTGGGCAGGCTGAATAGCCTGTAGATATTTTGAAGCTCCGGAAGTGGGACACCAAGGGACTTGAGATGACGCAGCATGTGACGCCTGTACGAGGCAGACCTCACGATGTCTGACGCGCTGCGTCCAGGAGAGCTTATCGTCGACGGTGACGCCGAGCAGCTTGGTGGAACGGACTACGTCGAGCGGGTGGTCGTTCAGCGTGAAGATGGATGAGGAGGCGGGGTTGGTGGAGAAGTCGAACTGCATCACGACCAACTTCTGGCGATTGATGGTGACGTGATTTGCGGTGCTCCAGGAGAGGAGGTTGTCGAGGGCGCGCCGGATGGCGGAGTGGTCAGGGCAGGAACTGTCAATGGCGGCGGCGATGGTCTGAGTCATTCACGTATTTCCAACGATGCTCGGTGTCCAGGAGCACGTCGTTAATCATGATGAGGAAGCACAGGAGTGCCATTCTAGTCCCCTGGGGGACTCTGCACGTGAGTGGCAGAAGGCTGGAAATTTGACCCTGCATGCGCACGGCCTGCGCCGTGGCAGTGTATGGCAAAGAAGGAGCGCATGTTGCCGAACAACCGAGTGTCAACTTTGGGCGCAAGGTCCTGGCAAGCCCAGTCGGCGACCAAGCTTTCACACAGCAGACTGAGGAATGGAGTAATGGCGATGGGTCGTAGTTCGCCGAATGAGGCGGGGCTTTGGGTTTTCCCGATGACGATGACAAATGCGGTCTTCCATTGTGATGGGCACTTAGACTGTTGCATTGAGGCGTTAATTATGGAAGTAAGAGAAGTGGCAAGTTCCATTGCGAACTCCTTGATGAAGTGCACGGGCAGGTCAAGGGGGGTGATGGTTCTCTTTGACGCAGATTTTTTTCCAGCTTCTGAAGCACCTGAAACTAGCTGACAGATGGAGTAATTGAGCAGGTAGGCGGGAAGGCGGGTTGTGTCCAGGGGGTTAGCTTCTGACAAATCGAAGCGAAGTGGTCATTGAGAGCTTTGGCTGCTTCACTGGGGCTGTATGGAAACGTGCACGGCCGATTTGCAAGGCCGCACAGCTCCCGAACTTCCCAAACCATTGGCTGTTGTAGTTTGTTGTGGTAGAAGGTCTTCTTGGTTATTTTTATTTCCCTGATGACTGTGTCGCGGAGTGATTTGTAGGTGGTGATGTTGTGCGAGTGGAAGGCTTGGTTTCTCCAAGGCAGGTCCGATGGGTGTGTACTGAGTGACTTTTCCGGAAGGAAGTGGTGAAAAGCCGTAGTGACGGTCGAGAGAAAGTAGTGCCACTTGTCCTCCACATCAACAGCGGTATGAACGTCAGTCCACGGGTGTTGGGTAATCAACTCCAGGAACTGTATGATAGAGGTCTGTATGAGTGGCCTGTATTTCCTGGTCTTGGTCTGCAGTGCCTGAGAGACGGTGGGCGAAGGCAGCCATAACACTGAAACTAGTCTGCTGCGGCCGACAGGAGAATATGGTAGAGAAAGCTGGTACCAGTCATGTAAATATGTAAGGATCACATCCAGGGTTCTTTGTTCATAAGTGAGAAAGTTAACAACTTGTGAAAGATGGAGCTCATTTTGCAGGTCAAGGGTGTCTATTTCATTAAAAGCACCACATATAATCATCTTGCATGACAGATATTGAATACGCAGAAGGTCGGCGGTGTGGGTCAGGTGGCTGAGTAGCAGCTGTTTGGTTGGGGGCTCGTGGGGGGTGGTAGAGCACACATCAGATGAGGGACGCGGCGAGGTGGTGATGGTGGGGGGGGGGGGTGACCCGCACCCACAACACATCCAGGTCATCCGGACCTTCAAGGTCGAAGGCGGAGGGCGAGAGGTCGTTATGGGGCAGCAGAATGACCCCTCCTCCCGTTGCTTGTGCGGAGGCGAAGGAACATGCTATAGCCTAGTATATGTATGCTATCAGCTTGAATCTGCCACGCCTCTGTGATGGCTGCAATACCCGGTGATTCAGGAGTGATGATAGTATACAGCTCGTCTATTTTGTTGTTAAGGGATGCGACGTTGGACACGAGGAACTTTGGGAAACTGTACCAGAGCCGGGGAAAACCAAAATGTGGGTAGGGTTTAGCTGGTTGGACTTACTTTCCTTGTCCGGAGTGGGGTATGCGCCGTTGAATGTGACGGCCTCCCTTGCTACTCCGGGCGTGAAAAATGTCTAAATTCCCTTAGTCTTTGGCTTGCTTCACTGTTTGGGTAACAGCATCTGTGTTTAAGAGAATATAATG
>NC_051399.1:25913654-25916154 GCF_015228065.2 Penaeus monodon
ACCTTTTTTCCCTCAGTTGACGGTGATCGGCAAGTTACCCCCATCAGCCCCCCCCCCCCCTTAACATGGTAGGAGGCATGAGATATCCCACAGGTCTAATCGAGCCTAAACCCTTAAAAAATCAACCTAACTAAAAGAATCTCAATGAAAATATCTTACCTAAAGCAAGAAAAATACCTAACGCTCAAGCTAAAAGACAAACCCCAAAGTGGTCTTTTTTAGTAAAACAAAGGCAAATCCAGCAAGGTGTACAGAATGGAAGTTAAAAAAAAAAAAAAGATAATGAAATAAAAATTCATAATAGACCTTGCAGTTTCGTAAAAGAAATGGTGAAGGAAAGAACATTATACAAAATTACTGGCTTTGATAAACGAATGAGTAATTAATGAATAATAATACGGCAGTAACAAAGATGAAATGTTAAAATACAAAATGAGAAATCATCAAGACTTCATGCGATAAATATTTAACAAAAGTAAAAAGTAAGAACATCAAATTAATTTTAAAAAATAATAATAATAATAAAAATACATAAAATATCCAGGGGCAACAAAGAAAATGTATTCATCTATTCAGAAATTTCATTTTGGACCACGCCCCCTCATACTATACAAAGGTCATCAAGGTCATTTAGGTCTTAACTATTACTTTTCTCCGTCTAATCCCAGAAAAGGAAAAACTGGCAACTCATCCTTAACTCTGGAGTTAAGTGTGCGAAATTATTTTGAGAAAATAAAATAAAATGGAATAAATTTAAGTGCTGTAAAGCAATAAACATATTGTTCGTGAATTAAAAAAGACAACCAGGCATAAACGCAAGCATTAATTAAGTGCCAGGTGATTAGAATAAAGAATATAAAAAGGGATAATGAATCGGAGTGCTCTCGTGGTCGGGTGAGTTGCCAGTTTTTCTTTTCCTGAGACTGGAGGCACTATAGCTTTTCATTATTGCCATTCTAGCGATTTCCCCGCAAGATCTAGAGATTTTGAATTATAATCTAGCATTAATTTTTTTAAAAGTTTACTCTCTGTTTAGCGATTTTTGAAGTCCTTCTTAGTGGGTAATTGAGGTGCTTTTACTCCTTATGTCTTGCAGTTTTGTGGAAATATCAATATAGCTTTTACCATCGCGGTCATAGTCGTCCTTCGTCATTTGCTGTAACTACTATGAAGAAATATCTGATTTCCTTTATCCTTCTCCTCATTTGTCGTAAATCGGATTCTTGCATTATCTGTGATGACGTCAGTGGCAAGCAGAAAATGAATAATTTTTTCCAGTGAATAGGATTTAAAATATATATAAATAGGACTTTAACAAGGTTTAAAAAGGCGCTCGAATTACTAAAATGAAAAGTCATACACAAAATATATAGCACGAAAAATCGAAGATGAAATAATAAACACGACAAAAAAATATCTAATACCACTTGACATTATTGTAATGAAATAGCTGATTTTGCGATTTCATTAAACAACAGAGAAAAAAAATGCTGACTGAAAGGAAATGTCTCAGTTTGCTGTTCATGGAATTTCGCAGTCTCGTAAAGCAGAGAAATAAAGAGGGGAAAATGAATGATTTTGTAGTTTCTTGTAAAAAAAAAACAGTGAAATAAGTGAATAAAGTAAAATGAAATACGGGAAAACGAGACGACATTCCTTATTGGAATGATATATACATAGATAATTAGAATCAAATGAAAATGAAAGATTGAATATATAAACATGAGGGGATTTTAGAAACTGTTCGGTTGAAATGACAGTAAATCTTCCTATGTAAGTGTGAAGACTCATGAAAAAAAAACAAGAATTGGAAAATACACAGCGCAAGTAGAGAGGAATGCAATAAAAATATTCTTTTTACATAAATACCTAAATGTGTGTATGTGTGTGTGTGTGTGTGTGTGTGTGTGTGTGTGTGTGTGTGTGAGTGAGTGAGTGAGTGAGTGAGTGAGTGAGTGAGTGAGTGAATGAATGAGTGAGTGGCAGTGGCAGTGTGTGCGTGTGTGTGTATAAATGAGGAGCTCATTAAAGGTTTTCCCTGACCCACTTCCACTTCAAATTTGCGCCTGTCCTTTTGTAACAGGATACGTGTTATGAATTAAGGACTGGATATGGCCTATAGAGTGTGTATGATTTGGCATGTGAAATTTCAGCCTCTTAGGATAAGTGGAAGTGGGTCAGGGGAAATCGTTAATGAGCGACCCTCGAATATATATGTATATATATATATATATATATATATATATATATATATATATATATATATATATATATTATATATATATGTGTGTGTGTGTGTGTGTGTGTGTGTGTGTGTGTGTGTGTGTGTGTGTGTGTGTGTGTGTGTGTGTGTGTGTACATAAGTACATACATGTACGTATGTATGTACTTAAACTCACACATGGAGAGCAATGTTTGTTCTGTTTATAATCCTATTTGTGTCATAAATTTTGTTTTACTCATAACTACGCAGTATTTGAATAATCATGCACTTCTCTTG
>NC_051399.1:25921154-25923654 GCF_015228065.2 Penaeus monodon
GAAAGCGGGAGAAAAGAGGAGTATAAGAGAAAGCAGGAGAAATATAAGGAGTATAAGAGAAGAGGAGAAAATATATTGTGTATTTTCGTTTGTAATTGCTATCGTGCAAGAGAGAAACAAGGAAAGATTAGGTGGCTACATTAGGGTATAGCTGGTGGGCAGGTAAAAAAAAAAAAAAAAAAAAAAAAAAAAAAAAAAAAAAAAATATATATATAATATATATAAAATATTATATATATTATATATATAATATATATATAATATAAATACGATCATTAATATATCTATGATAAAAGATATAGAAAAAGTGTTAATAATTATTTAAAGAGCCAAATTATGTAAACTACATGATTTAAGTTTGCCTTTGTTACTGATAATGATGGGTTTCAATCAGATTATTTTTGACACGTATTCGATGCAGTAACATGGTATTTAAAGCATGTAACTTTTTCCTGTATTTTCGTTCTTCTCACAATATAGGAATGTATTATGGGTCCTTTTTATCTAAATAGATTCAATTACGGCGAAGGTTTTATACACCCTTTGGAGAAAGTACATCAAATTAAGAGTCTCGCGACAGGTATAATAGATAGATATCAGATCACGATTTTTAACTGCGGTTGGGGTTGACTACGAAATGCAAAATCCGACTGAGTACGTTCCCGGCAAGGAGATTGCACCAGAATATTGTGTGTTTTAAGGCCGCGTGGCCGAGTGGTTAGACATCGGACCAAGCTGGACAACGACGGCAAATGATTTCGAGGGTTCGTACACCGGCCGCGCGTTGCACTGCGGGAGGACCTCACCTCGATTGCCTACTAGTCACGGGTGGACAACAACCCAAGTCAGCGTGCTCGGTCCCAAGCCCGGATAAAATAAGAGAAATGATTACCTAAAGTAAACCGTACTACTCCGTGGAAGGAACTGGACCTACCACGTATCACTCAAGAGCATCAACATGAAAATACAATTAAGTATCATGCTGTGAGCCACGGGGCTCAGACATGAACTATCGTTAAAAAATATTATATATATATATATATATATATATATATATATATATATATTGTGTGTGTGTGTGTTTTCGTTGTGTGTTGTGTGTGTGTTTATATATGTATTATATATATATATATATATATATATATATATATATATATATATATATATCTCCATTTCATTGTTTTAGACAATTCCTAACACCAAATGATGATTCCAACCCCATTCCTAAAAGTAACTCATTCGTATCTCCATTCCTAGAACGAAATTATCTCACATTCCAATTTAAATTTCATTGTACTCTGACATTTCACACTTTTTCAAAATATTTAACACGTCCATGCTTTATATTCTTCGAAAGTAATAAAATGTTTTCAATATATTTTCCTTTACATTAACAAAAATGTTCAACCAGATGTATGTATTGCTTTTCTATCCGTTGACGAAGTGTTTTGTGTGTTGCTGTTGTGTATGTACGTGCGTATTTAAATGTATGTTTATAGTCGGTGCAATAGATAAATGTTTAAGTGTGTGTTGTGTGTGTGTGTGTGTATGTGTTGTGTGTGTGTGTGTGTGTGTGTGTGTGTGTGTGTGTGTGTGAGTGAGTTGGTGAGTGAGTGAGTGAGTGAGTGAGTGAATGTGTGTGTGTGTGTGTGTGTGTGTGTGTTTGAGTGTGTGCTTACTTAGACAGTGAATTTTTGTCTTTATTTTTTATACTCATGAACTTACGTATCGTAATGCACATACGTGTACATTTCTGCTTATTAATAGTGTATTCATGGAGTCAAAATGTCGTGGATAATTTAGTCGAAAACCAACAAAAACAAAAACATTTAATAATGCAGAGAAATTTGTGGATGAAATTCCCCTTTAAAGTTGTGCTTTGCTTTGCTTTAACGTCTGTATTGTCTTGCATCTGCCTGTACAAAGCACGCGCCCGGGATTATGTGTGTTGGAATAATCTAGAATGAGTGAGACATTCTGCTTTTATTCAGCTGAAAATAGTCTCTCCCACTCATTGTTCCTCCGCCATGTTCATCTTTCTCTCAGTAAGACTACTGCATCTCTCTTGCCCGATATTTCATTTTGGAGTTTGTTTGTTCGTTTGTAGGTGTTTGTAATTTTATGTGTGTGTGTGTGTGTGGGGAGGAGTATGTGTGTTTGTGTGTGTGGGGAGGGGTATGTGTGTGTTTGTGTGTATGTGTGTGGGTAGTGTGTGTGTGTGTAGGAGGAGGGGGTATGTGTGTTTTGTGTGTGTATCTATTACTATATTTATTTTCGTTTCCGACTTTTGTAATTACAATTTTCCTTAAAATGAAGTTGTCTCAGAAAAGATGCCGTATTTGAACAGCGGTTAAAGAACGGGGAAGGATTTGTAGTGTCGTGTGTTCGAATCAGTTAATCACGTATTCGTAAGTAGAATAAACCTATGGGCTAAAGATAAAAGGAGTCACAGAAACAATTAAATGCAGAACACCCGATCACAGACGCGCACCACAGGCAG
>NC_051399.1:25931154-25933654 GCF_015228065.2 Penaeus monodon
AAAAAATAAAGATAACATGGGGAGTTTAAGAACAAAAGGGCCCCTTTGGGTAAATTTCGGGAAAGGATAATTTACCTTTATGTATTATGTTTTTTGTGTATATATATATATTAATATTATATTATATATAATAATATATATATAATAATATTAATTTTTGGGTGTGTTGTTGTGTGTGTGTGTGTGTGTTGTGTGTACATATATATATATAATATATTTTAATATTTATAATATATATATAATATATATAATATAAATACATATATTTTTTGGTGTGTGTACAGATTGAAACACGCACACACACGTAAATTCGCATGTCAATTTTTTTAAACTACTGCTAAAAAAAAATAATAATGACAATAATAAGAGATATAAATTATTTTTTTTCATCTCCCTCTTCACAATCACAATAGAAAGAGTGATTATTAACAGTTAAAAAAAAGCCCCATCATCTTTTGTTCTTAAAGGTCTCTCGTGAAGGTCTCTAGCTCGCCCCCCCCCCCCCAAAAAAAAAGAAAAAAATTGACCATCAAAAAAAAAGGTCAAAGTAGGGACTAATAAAAAATTTTCCCCCCCCCCCCTCCCCTTCCCCCTTTTCCGGGCCCCCCCCTCTCTCCCCCTTTTTTTTTTTTGCCCCCCCCCTTTTTTTTTTTTTTTTTTTGCCCCCCCCCCCCCTTTTTTTTTTTTTTTTTTTTAAAAAACCCCCCCCCCTTTTTTTACCCCCCCCTTTTTTTTTTTTTTTTCCCCCCCCCCCCCCCCCCCCCCCCCTTTTTTTTTTTTTTTTTTTTCCCCCCCCCCCCCCCCCCCCAAAAAAAAATTTTTTTTTTAAAAAAAAATTTTTTTTTTTTAAAAAAAAAAAAAAAAAAATTTTTTTTTTCCCCCCCCCCCCACCCCCCCCCCCCTTAAAAAAAACCCCCCCCCCCCCCCCAAAAAAAACCCCCCAAAAACCCCCCCCCTTTTTTCCCCCCCCCCCCCCCCCCCCTTTTTTTTTTTTTTTTTCCCCCCCCCCCCCAAAAAAAACCCCCCCCCCTTCCCCCCTTTTTTTTTCCCCCCCTTTTTTTCCCCCCCCCCCCCCCAAACCCCCCCCCCCCCCCCCCCCCCCCCCCCCCCAAAAAAAAATTTTTTCCCCCCCCCCCCCGGGGGGGGGGTTTTTTCCCCCCCCCCCGCCCTTTTTTCCCCGCCCCCCCTTCTTCCCCTTCCCACCTACCATTTCCCCCAAACCCCCCTTTTTTTCTTTCCCCCCCCCCCCCCCCGGGCCCCCCCCCCCCCAAACCAAACCCCCTTCTTTTTTTCCCCCCCAATTAAAAAATTTTTTTTCCCTTTTTTCCCCCCCCCCCAAATTTTTTTCTTCTTCTTTTTTCCCCCTTTTTTTCTCTCCTCCCTTCGTCGTTCCCTTTTCTCTCTCTCCCCCCTCCCCCTCTCTCTCTCTCCTCTCTTTTTCTCTCCTCTTTTCCCCCCCCCCCCCCCCCCTCTATTTTCCCCCCCCCCCTCTCCCCTCCCCCCTCCCTCTCTCTCTCTCTCTCTCTCTCCTCCCTCTCTTCCCCCTCCTTTTTTTTTTCCCCCTCTCTCTCAAAATCTTCTCCTCTCTCTCTCATCTCTCCTTTTTCTCTCTTTTTTTTCTCTCTTCCCCCCCCTTTTCCTTTTTCTTTCTCTCTCCTCCCCTTTTCCCCCCCTCTCCTCTCCCCCTTTTTCCCCCTCTCTCTTCTCTTTTTTCCTTTCCCCTTTCCCCTCTCCCCTCTCTCATCCTTTCCCCCCTCTCTCCTCCCTTTTTATCTCTCCCTTTTCCCCTCTTCTCTCTCTCTTTCCTCCCCCTTTTTTCCCCCTCCTTTTTTCCCCCTTTTTCTCTCTCCCCTTTTTTAAAAACTCTCTCCCAATCTTCTCCCTTTTCTCTCTCCTTTTTCCCTCTCCCCCCCTTCTTTTTTTTTTTTCCCCCCTCCCCTTTCCCCTCTCTTCTCTCTCCTCTCTCCTCTCTCTCTCCCTCCTTTCCCCCTTTTTCCTCCCCCTTTTTTCTCTCTCCTCTTCCCCTCTCTCTCTCTCTCTCTTTCCCCCTTTTCTCTCCCCTTTTTTCTCTTCCTCTCCCCTCTCAAATCTCTCTCTCCCTCTCTCTCCCTCTCTCCCTTTTTTTCTCCTTTTTTTCTCCTCTTTCTCTCCTTTCCCCCATCTTTCCCCCTCTCAATTTTTCTCTTTCCCCTCCCCCCCCTCTCTTCCCTTTTCTCTCTTTTCTCTCTCTTTTTCTCCCTCCTTTTCCCCCTTCCCCTTTTTTCTTTTTTTCTTTTTCTTTCTCTCAAACTCCCTCTCCCTTCTCTCTCCCCTCCCCTTCTTCCCCCCTTCTCTCTCCCTCTTTTTCCCCCCCATTTTCTCCCCTCTCTTCTCCCCCCTTTTTCTCTCTTCCTCCTTTTCCCCCTTTCTCTCCTCTCTCTCCTCTCTCCCCCCTCTCTCCCTTTTTCCCTCTTTCCCTTTTTCCCCCCCTCTCTCCTTTTTTTTCCCCCCTCTCCCTTTC
>NC_051399.1:25938654-25941154 GCF_015228065.2 Penaeus monodon
TATTTCTGCTATTTCTGTTTACACATCATTATCATTTTTTTAAATAATAATTCTTATGATAATAAGGTATGGCAATTATCAATACTACAATATATTATCATTATTATCACCACCACCACCACCACCACCACCACCATCATCATCATCATCATCATCATCATCATCATCATCATCATCATCATCATCATCACATCATCATATTTACATTCAGATCCAGATTCATAAGTAATATCAGTATTTTGTCATTGTCATCATTATAATTATTGTGAGTGTCATCATCATTTATTGTTGTTACTATAGCATCAGTGTCAGTACTGTTGTTGTTGTCATTATTATCCTTATTCAAGTCTTTCGAAATTTAATTAGTAGTATTACTATCATCTTTATTAGTATTATCATTATTAACAGTATATTTTTATTATTATTCTTTATTGTTGTTTTGTTGTTGCTGTTATTATTATTATTATCATTATCATTATCATTATCATTATTATTGTTGTTGTTGTCGTTATTATCATTATTATTATTATTATTATTATTATTATTATTATTATTATTATTACCATCGTTACTATTCTTATCATTATTATTATCATTTTATCAGTATAAGTAGTAACAGTAGTGGTACAGTAGTATTTTAATTACTTCTAACACTACTTTATTACTAATAATATTTTTATTTTCATTATTATTATTATTGCTGTTGTTGTTGTTATTATTATCACTATTATTGTTTTTGTTATTATAATTATTACTATTATCATTATTATTATTATTATTGTTATTATTATTATTATTATCATTATCATTATTATCAGTACTGATACTATTATCAATTTTATGATTATCATCATTATCATTATTATTATTATTATTATTATTATTATTATTATTATTATCATTAATATTATCATTATTATTATCATTATCACTTCATCATCATTACAGTAATTTTTTTTTTCTTTATAATGAACATAAGCATTACAATCAATACTTAGTGTTATCAATATTTTCCTTACCATCGCAAGCACCAGCATAATAATTCTCATTGTTAAATCCTCCTCTTGCACATTACATAACACACATATAAGAATCAGTCGACGCAACCAAAGAATAGCCTACGATATATTACGTGTGTTATAATGACATAATAGGATATACTGACGATCAAGGTAACGGGCATCAAAGCTTCTCCTCCTCCCTCCCCTCTCCCTCCTATTCTTACCCCTCTCTTATTCTCTTGCCTTTCCTCTCTTTACTTCTATTATCTATCTTATATTATCTGTCCCTTCTCCATCCTACTCCTCACTTTTTTCAGTTGTTAATCCTACTCCTTTTCTGTATTACTTATGCGGTTTATCTTTTACTTTCTCTGGCTCTACCTCTCTCCTCCCATATCTTCCTCTATCTCTCATTTCTCTGTCTTTCTCTCTCTCTCTCTCTCTCTCTCTCTCTCTCTCTCTCTCTCTCTCTCTCTCTCACACACACACACACACACACACACACACACACACACACACACACACACACACACACACATACACACACACACACACACATACATAAGCGTTTTCCACCCTTTCCTTTTCCTTACACCTACACCCCTTCCCACATTCCCTCTCCTCAATACCTCTACACCCCCCCCCCCCCACCACACACATTCCTCCCTTCTGTTCATACTTATCCTTACTCCTCTTACCACTCCAACTCCCCTTCCTACTCTAACTCCTCTCTCTCTCTCCCATTACTACTCCCAGTCCTTCTCTCCCCACCTACTCTCCCAATTCCTCCCTACACCTTACTCCCTCTTCTACTCCCACTCCTCTCTCTCCCCACCCTACTCTCCCAACTCCCCCATTCTGCCACTCCCGTCTCCACGTTTGTTGCACGACTTTGTCCACTGACACCGGGAGATACAGAGGAAAGTCACAGTGATTATGCAATCTGCATGACACGGGCGTGACTGAGCAGCTGATTGATTCCTGAGAGAGAACAAGAGATCGGAGGGGCTGGGCAGGGTAGTGGAGGGGTGAGGTGTGTGGGGAGGGGTGAGGGCAGAGGAGTTCTGTCTCATTTACGGTTTCCTCTTATCTTATTCTGTCTTTTCGTTCTCTCTCTCTCTCTCTCTCTCTCTCTCTCTCTCTCTCTCTCTCTCTCTCTCTCTCTCTCTCTCTCTCTCTCTCTCTCTCTCTCTCTCTCTCTCTGTTTTTTTTTCCGCAAGTCTAATGAAGTACTTACATGATGATAATTATATGAAGCAGATGTGTCCACTCATATTCGTGAAATATTCTGTAAAAAAAAATACGGTCTTGTTATATTTCACTTTAGAAAAATATATTTAAATAAGAATATACAAAAAAATGGATTTAACAATTAAGGTGGTTTACTTTTTGTTGAAATATCGAGGAATTGTAGTTAATTGCGATTTTAAATAATGACATTTTTCGCTTTTTTATGGAAATATATATTTCTCTCTTTTTGCGATGGGTAGACAGATAGG
>NC_051399.1:25946154-25951154 GCF_015228065.2 Penaeus monodon
CCATCAAATAAAGACAATAAAATAGCGTAAAGCAAGATCCAACTCATATCCCGTCAGTCGCGAAAGAGGATCCAATCCTTTGTCCTCTGACCCGCGCAGTTATAAACGCCGGGGCGGGATCGACGTCCCACGCATGGCGCTAATATCGCAGCCTATTTTGCCGCGTCTCCCCCTCTCCCTCTCCTTTCCTCTCTCCCTCCCCGTCTTCCTCCCCTTCTCTCTCTCTCTCTCTCTCTCTCTCTCTCTCTCTCTCTCTCTCTCTCTCTCTCTTTCTCTCTCTCTCTCTCTCTCTCTCTCTCTCTCTCTCTCTCTCTCTCTCTTTCACTCTCTCTCTCCTTCCCCTCTCCCTTTACCTCTCCTTCTTTCTCCCCCTCTCCTTCCACTTCTCCCTTTTCTCCTCCCTCTCTCCCTCTTCCTCACCCTCTTCCTCCTCTTCTCCCTCCCCCTCTCCTGTTCCCCTGAGACCCCTCCTGGTCCCCTCTGCCCACCAACGACTAGCTGGCTACCTATCTACACATTTTTATGTCTGTCTGTCTGTCTGTCTGTCTGTCTGTCTCTCTCTCTCTCTTTCTCTCATACAACCATACGTCCATACATACATACATATATATATACATATATATATATATATATAATATATATATATATATATATATATATATATATATATATATATATATATATATATATATATGAAATATATATTAAATATATATATATATATAATATTATATATATATATATATATATATATATATATATATATATATATATATATATATATATATATATATATACAACACATAAACACATACAAACAGATACACCAACAGACCGATAGACAAATACAAAGAAAATTACAAATACCACATATACATTTAGACACACATATACATGCTTACTTACCCGCCTACCTATTCCCCAACTTTTGTTCCTCTCTGCCTCTCTCTCTTTACCTCCCTTCTTCCCTCCATCCTTCCCTCCCTTTTTCTCTCCCTCCCTCTTCCTTCCTTACTCCCTCCCTCCCTTCTTCCTCCCTCCCTTCTTCCTCTCTCTCCCTTCCCTCTCCCTCCTCTCCTCCTCCTCTTCCCTCCCTTCCCTCCATTTTCCCCCCATCCCCCCCTCCCTCCTTTTTTCCTCCCCCTTCCCCTCTTCCCCCTCCCCCCCCACCCCCCTTTTTCCCCTTTTTCCCCCCTCCCCCTAACCAAAAAAGGTCACAAACCCCCATTCCGAAAAAAATTATGAAAAATAAATTAAAAACTTTTTAAAGGTTCAAAAAAATTTTCAAAAAAAAAATAAAAAAATAATTAATACAAAAAGAAACGAAAAAACTTAAAACCCTCCTTTTTTCAAAAACAAAAAAAATTTTAAATAACAAAAAAAAAAAAAAACTAAAAAATTAACGATATGAAAAAAAGGGGGGAGGGGGGTAAAATTTTACCAAAAAAAAATAAAAAAAAAGTTTGGGTAGAAATAGGTTGAGGGGGGGGGGAAAAGGGGGAATATTGGGGAAAAGGAAGGGAAAAATGTATTATGGGAAGGAAATTTAAACTTGGGGGAGGGAAAGGAAGGGAAGGATATTTGTGGGGAGGGAAGTGAAGGGGAAGGTATTTGTGGGAGGAGGAGTGAAATATTGGGGAGGGAAGTGAAGGGAAGGATATTGGGAGTGGAAGTTCTTGGAAGTGAAGATATATATTGTGGGGAAGTGAAGGGAAGGATATCTGTGGGGAGTAAGTGATATGGAATGATATTTGTGGAGGAAGTGAAGGGAAGATATCTGTGGGGAGGATGAAGGGATAGTGATAGGGATATCGTGGGAGGGAATAGGTGAGATATCGTGGGGAGGGAAGTGAGGAATATCTTGTGGAGTGAGGAATTGTGTAATGGGAAGGATATTTGTGGAGGACATGAGAAGGATTTGTGGGGAGGGAAGTAAGGGAGTATCTTGGGACGGAAGTGAAGAAGGATATCTGTGGGGAGAAGGGAGAAGATATTCTGAGGGGAGGTAAGTGAAGGGAAGGATATCTGTGGGGAGGGCAGTGTAGGAAGGCATATTTGTGGGGAGGGAAGTAAGAAGGATTTGTGGGTATGGGAAGTGAATGAAGGATATCTGTGGACGGAAGTGAGGAAGCTATCTGAGGGGAGTATTCTGAAGGAAGGATTCTCCTGTGGGGAGGGACCAGTGAAGGGAAGGATATCCGTGGGGAGGAATGAAGGAGGCCTTCTTGGGGAGGGACATGACGTGAGGATATTTTCCCTGGGAGGGAAGTGAAGGGAAGGTATCTGTGGGGGAAGTGAAGCGAAGGATATCTTTGGGGAGGGAAGGGAAGGGACGGCATCTTTTCTTCGTGATGTCCCTTCATCACTATCTTGGCCTATGAGTGCATAGTATCATTTCTGGGAGGGAAGGAAGGGATTATATTTGTGGGGGGGAACTCGACTCAAGGACTACCCCTTGGGGAGGGATCTAAGGAACGATATCTGTGGGTGAGGGAAGTCAGGAGGATATTTTCGTGGGCCGAAGTGAAGGGAGGATATTTGTGGGGAGGAATGAAGGAAAGATTTGTGGGGAAAGTGACGGGAAGGATACTGTGGGAGGGAATGAGAAGGATATCTGTGGAGGGAAGTGAAGGGTAGGATATCTGAGGGAGGTAGTGAAGGCAAGGATATTGTTGGGAGAATGAAGAAGGTTTATTTTTGTGAGGAACTGAAGGGAAGCCTACTTTGTGGGGCGGAAGTGAAGGGAAGGATACTGTGGGATGAAGTGAAGGGAAGATATCTCTAGGGAGGGAAGTGAGGGAGGATATCTGTGGGAGCCTGCTTGAAGGAGATATTTGTGGGGAGTGAAGTGAAGGGAAGGATATCTGAGGGGAGGTAAGTGAAGGAAGATATCTGTGGGGAGGGAAGTGAAGGAAGATTCTGAGGGAGTAAGTGAAGGGAAGGATATCTGTGGGAGGGAAGTGAAGGGAAGGATATTTGGGGAGGGAAGTGAAGGGAAGGATATTTGTGGGGAGGGAAGTGAAGGGAAGGATATCTGTGGGGAGGGAAGTGAAGGGAAGGATATCGTGGGGAGGGAAGTGAAGGGAAGGATATCTGTGGGGAGGGAAGTGAAGGGAAGGATATCTGTGGGGAGGGAAGTGAAGGGAAGGATATCTGTGGGGAGGGAAGTGAAGGGAAGGATATTTGTGGGGAGGGAAGTGAAGGGAAGGATATTTGTGGGGAGGGAAGTGAAGGGAAGGATATTTGTGGGGAGGGAAGTGAAGGAAGGATATTTTGGGGGAGGGAAGTGAAGGGAAGGATATATTGTGGGAGGGAAGTGAAGGGAAGCATATCTGTGGGGAGAGAAGTGAAGGGAAGGATATATGTGGGGAGGGAAGTGAAGGGAAGGATATTTGTGGGGAGGGAAGTGAAGGATATTTGTGGGGAGGGAAGTGAAGGGAAGGATATCTGTGGGGAGGGAAGGGAAGGGAAGGATATCTTGTGGGAGGGAAGTGAAGGGAGGATATATGTGGGGAGGGAAGTGAAGGGAGGATATCTGTGGGGAGGGAAGTGAAGGGAAGGATATTTGTGGGGAGGGAAGTGAAGGGAAGGATATTTGCGGCGAGGGAAGTGAAGGGAAGGATATCTGGGGGGAGTAAGCGAAAAGGGAAGGATATTTGTGGGGAGGGAAGTGAAGGGGAAGGATATTGTGGGGAGGGAAGTGAAGGGAAGGATATTGTGGGGAGGGAAGTGAAGGGAAGGATATTGTGGGGAGGGAAGTGAAGGGAAGGATATCTGTGGGGAGGGAAGTGAAGGATATTTGTGGGGAGGGAAGTGAAGGGAAGGATATCTGTGGGGAGGGAAGTGAAGGGAAGGATATTTGTGGGGAGGGAAGTGAAGGGAAGGATATTTGTGGGGAGGGAAGTGAAGGGAAGGATATTTGTGGGGAGGGAAGTGAAGGGAAGGATATCTGTGGGGAGGGAAGTGAAGGGAAGGAGAGACGTTTGAAAGAAAGGAGGAGCATTCAAATGGAGGGAAGTGGAGGGAAGAAGAGATACGTGAAGGGAAAGAAGTGAAAGATATTATAGATGTTGAAAGTGAATGAAAGTGAATTGAAGTGAATGAGGGATATCTGAAGGGAGGAAAATGAAGGGAAGGAGGGATATTTGAAGGGAGGGAAGTGAAGGGATAGAGGGAGATTTGAAGGGAGGGAAGTGAAGGGAAGAAGGAATATTTGAAGGGAGGAAAATGAAGGGAAGGAGGGATTTGTGAAGGGAGAGAAGGCTGTTTTAAAAGGAGTTACTGGTAATTGGACTCGAGGAAATGACGAAGGGAAAAAACTAAGGGTAAAAAGACACCATAAAAAAGGAAAAAAGAAGGATGAAAGAATAAAAAAAAAAAAAAAAAAAAAAAAAAACGGGGGGGGGGCGATAGAAGAAAAAGTAGACTGCAGATCGAAAAAAAAAAAAAAAAAAAAAGGGTACAGTTTGCTGCTGCCCGGACTAGTTCAGCTTGAGTGATACTCTCATCGCCTGGGTGGACAGCTCTAATATAGTACGTATTAGATTTAACAAAAAAAAACGGTAGGGGAACAAAGAGGAAAAGTGAAATTTTTTAAAGAATTAAAAAAATAGAAAAAGAAAAAAAAACTGCACCAGAAGCGTAGTTTTCTGCTGGCCCGGATTAGTTCAGCTTGAGTGATACTCGCTTCGCCTGGGTGGACAGCTCTAACACAGTGCGTTCAAAATGCGGAATTAGTGTTAATGACTGTAATCTGCACTCTCATCACCCCGGTACTGTATCAGCGAGTGGCAGTGGTCCGTGCGATTCCATTTTCGTGGAAAGGAAAGAATTAAGGGGGGAAAAAAAACAGGGATAAAGGGGGGGGGACGGGGGCGAAAGGGGGGAAACAAGGGGAAAAAAGGAGGAAGCGGTGGAAAAAGGAGGAGAAAACGGGGGAGAAATGGGAAAACGGGAGATAAAGGAAGAACAATGGGGGGAGAAACTTGGGAAAACAGGGC
>NC_051399.1:25956154-25961154 GCF_015228065.2 Penaeus monodon
ATGGTGATGATGATGATGATGATGATGATGATGATGATGATGATGATGATAATGATGGTGGTGATGATGATGATGATGATGATGATGATGATGATGATGTTGATGATGATGGTAATGGTGATGGTGATGGTGATGATGATGATGATGATGGCGATGATGATGATGATGATGATAGTAGTAATATCTATAATAATAGCAATGATAGCAATGATAGTGATAGTTATGATAATAATGATAGTAAAGATGATTATATTAATAATGATAATAAAGTTAATGAAAATGATAATAATATAATGACGATGATAATAACGATAATAACGATAACGATATCGATAACAGTAGTAATAATGATAATAACAACAATAATAAAAATGAATATAGTAAAAGGAATAAAAATGACAATAATGATGAATGATAATGATAAAGGCAATAATAAGAACAACGGTGATAAAATAATAACAATAATAACATTGTCAATAGCAAAATCAATAACGACCAATGCCTCGACAAACAAAAAGTTAAACCAATCACATGTCAGACACATACGAACACACTTGCTACGCCCACATACTTTTGACCTGAGAGCGTGGGCGTTGAGATAGCTTGCCGCACTAAATAGGCGACTCTCTCTGGGCTGTGAGGGAGGCAGACATGAAATGGGACCGGGTGAATACGTGTGGGAGGGAGGGAGGAAAGAGGGAGGGAAGGAGGGAGAGAAGGAAAAGAGGAAGGGAGGGAGGAAGAAAAGAAGGGAAAGAGGGAGGGAAAGGAGGGAAGGGAGGAAAGAGGGAGAGAAGGAGGGAAATAGGGAGAGTAGGAGGAAAAGAGGGAGGGAGAGAGGAAAAAAAGAGGGGAAAGAGGGAGGGAGGGCGGGTAGGAGAGAGGGAAAGAGGGAGTGTAGGATGGGGGAGGAAGAGGGAAGGGAGACACGAAAGATGGGAAAAATTATGAAGGGAGGGAGGAGGAAGTAAGGAAAAGAATGAGGGAGGGAAAGGAGGGGGGGTAGAGAGGGAAGAGTGAAGGAGAGAAAGTTGGATGGAGAAGGGTAGGAAGTTAGAAGGGAGAGAGAGAGAGGAAGAAAGGGAGGAACGAAAGATTGGAAAAAATGAGGAAGTGACGGGAGGAGGAAGTGAGGGAAAGAAGGAGGGAGGAAGAGAAAGAATAATGGAGGGATGAGGGGGGGGGTTGAAAGGAGGGAGGGATAGAAAGAGGGAAAGAGGTTAGAAGAAAGAGAGTGAAGATGAAGATGAAGAAAGGAGAGATAGAAGACGGAAGAGAGTGTAAGAAAGGGAAAGCGAACGGGGAAACAGAGGGAAGGAAACAGAGGGAGGGGAGAAAAAAGGAACGGGAGAAGAAAGGAGGGAGGGGGGTAGGGAGGGAAAGCGAGAGGGAAGAATAGAGAGAGATGGAGAGAAGGAGGGAGAGAAAGAGGGAGGGGGAAAGGATGAAAAGAGTGGGAGGGAAAGATGGACTGAGAGGGGAGAAAGGGAGGGAAAGATGTAGGGAAAGAGGGAGGGAGGGAGGGTAAGTGGGAGGGAGGAAGGGTAAGAGGGAGGGAAGGAAGGGAGAAAGGGAGAGAGGGAAGGATGGAGAGAGAGGGATAGAGGGAGGGAGGGAATGAAGGAGAAGGGAGAGGGAAGGATGAAGAGGGATAGAGGAAGGAGTAAGGAGGAAGGAAGAGAAGGAGAAGGGATAGGGAGAGAGGGACTCGGTCTTACATACACGCACATGCACGCTCATAAACACACATACAGACATACGCCCACCCGTGCACACACACGCGAACAGATTAATATTGCATGCAAAAAATACACTGATGAAATGGTAATTAGACGTAAAAACATATAACATCAAAATAGCAGCCAATTACTCGTAACAACATTAAAAAAGGAAAAATAAAAAATGTGGGAAATAAAGAATATGAAATGCAATAAAGAACAAAGAAGAACAAGAACACGTAGAAAGGGAGGAAGAACAGGAAGAACTGGGGGCAATGGAAGGAAAGAAGAACAGAGAAATAGAAGAAAGGCAGATAAAAAGGATAAGTACCAAGAAAGAAAAGAAACGGAAAAAAAAACAGAGAAAGTAGGAAGAAGAGGAGGAACAGAGATAGGGGAGAAGGACAAGGGAAAGATAAAGAAAATGTAAAACAGAGAAATACACGTAAGGAAGAAAAACAGAGAATGAACAAATGAGAAAAAAATATATATATATATATAAATAAAGAAGAGTAGAGAATAACTAAAGAAAAAGGTAAACATAAACAAGATAAACAAAGAAGTAGAAAAAAATAAGGGAAGAAGAAGAAAAACAGACGCAACAGAGAAAGAGAAACGGAACAAGGGAACAAGAATAGGAGGCACACAGACAAAAAGAGTAGGAAGAAGGAAAATAGAGAAAAAGGAGAAGAACAAGAATAACAGAGAAACAGAAGGAAGAAAGAGAGAAAGAAAAAGAAAGAAAGAAAGAACAGGATGAGCAGAGAAACAAAGAAAGAAGAACAGAGAGAATGAGAAGATAAAAAAAGACGAAGAAAAAGAGAAAGACACCTGGTAGTTATGAAAATGGTATGAAGGAAGGAAGAGGAGAAAGAGGGAGAGAGTGAAAGGGAGAAGGGGAAGGTAGGAGAAAGAGGGAGAGAGGGAAAAGGAGAAGGAAGAGGGAGATAGGGAAAGGGAGGAGGAGCAGGGAGAGAGGGGAAGGTAGTAGGGAGAGAGGGGAAGGGAGGAGAGAGAGGGAGAGAGAGGGGGGCGGGGCGGGGGGGCGAGTACGTGAGCTGCTGAATGGAGGAGAGAATTAACACACAGATAACGTCTAACGAGAATGAGAGCGAAAGGCGGAGAGAAGAACAGTGCGAGAGGATGAGATTGCGAGACGACGAAGGGGAGGGAAGGAAGGAGACGGAATTACGAGGGAATGTGAGTGGGATATGCGTATGCAGCTGCATCTATATATACGTGTGTGTTTCTATATATATTCATACATACATATACATATATATATATATATAATATATATATATATATATATATATATATATATATATATATATATATATATATATATATATATATGATATATATATATATATATATTTATATATATATATATATATATATATATATTATATATATATATATATATATATATATATACATACACATACACAATAGAGAGAGAAAGACGATGAAGGATTTTACACATGTCATGCAATTACATGCATAATCCTATAATCCAGTAATAGACAACAAGCTGATATTTGACTTTAAATTTTGTGTGTCAATTTGCGTAGAATAATGTAAGAATAAGAAATTGAGTGATTTCCGTCATCTTCGAATCCCGAGCTGGCATCATGCATTATCTTTCAACAGTTTAATGCAAGACCCTCATAAAAATAGAGTATCATGCAAAGCCTTTCAACATTGCAAATCATACCCGGAGTTCACACAAGTTAAAATGCAGCCTCATGCAATCCCACGTAGGCCTTGTAATAAAGCATACACATAGTCTTGCAACTGCACGCAAGCAGGATTTTCAGCACGTCTTAGCCACGACCCAGGCATATGCTAAGTCACAAAATATTATGCAGCATCACATAGTCAAGCGGGGGGGGGGGGGGGGGGATTTATTTGTCTTTATCATCGTAGACAAAATTGTGGTCGAGATGTGTTCTTTATTCCATGTTATTATCACTGCTGTTATCATTGTTGTTTTTAATATCATCATTGCCATTATTGCTATTGTTGTTATCATTATCATCATCATCATCGTTATCTTATTCTTATTACCATTATCATTAACGTTATTATCATTGTCATAATATTTGCCATTTTCATTATTATCATCATTATCATTGCATTTTCATTATTATCATTATCATTATCATCATTATTATCATTATTTTGTTATCATTATTACTGTTATCATTGCCATTACCATTACCATTACCACCCCTACTATTATTAATATTATCATTATCATTATTATCATTAGCATCATTATCATCATTATTACTATTATCATCAGCATCATTATTAATATAACATTGTTGTTCTCTTTATCATATAATCATCAATGTCCTTATCACTATAATCATCAATATCATTATTATCAGTACCATACCTTTGTTGTGATTGTTATCGCCATCATTAGTATCACTTTTATCATTATATTTAGTAGTAGTAGTAGTAGTAGTAGTAGTAGTAGTAGTAGTAGTATGAATTAGTTTGTGTGATCATAAAATAATAATTAGCAATGATGCAATAGTAAACGATTATATCTGCACTCAGTACTTTAACATTCACTGGATAAAAGGAATATAAAACAATGGTAAAGCAATATAAAAGGTGGAGATCATTAATATATTCATTATTATTGTTCTCTCTATTTTTTCTGCTTTTATTGCTGTTGCTATTGTCCTCCTCGTGTTACTACTACTTCTACTACTACTACTATTACTAGCAGTACTACTACTACTACTACAACTACCACTAGTCACTATTAGTAGTAGTAGCACTACTTCTACTACTACAATTATCACTACTGTTTCTACCAGCATTACTATTACTACTACTACCATTAACATTTCAATTTCTATTATAATCATCTTCGTTATCATCAGCGGGACTATAATCAGCCTTATATCATCATTATTATCATCTACATCATTATCATTATCATCATCCCCATCATTATCAATATCATCATCCCCAACATTATCATTATCATCAACCACATCATTATTATCATCACTCCTATTGTTATCAACATCATTTTCATCATTCTCATTATCTTTTAAATCTTATCCTCAGCACCGTTATCCTTATAACCTGTTTTACGACTTGCTGAGCAGCACAGTTTGCGGAAATTCCTCCACGAATCCATATTAAATGAGTTTCCCTTGATCTTAGAATACATTTTCTTGTTATCGCATTTTCTATGGCTTCGTCTTTCGCCTTTTTACGTTACACCTTTCTGTATATTTTTCTCTGTCGTTGTAT